>NW_026929944.1:0-85000 GCF_032062105.1 Saccostrea cuccullata
CTGCAGCTAATGAGAGCAGCAGGTTATTGTGTTAGGGAGTATTCTAGGTGAATTAAATAAACATTAGATGGAAAGATTAAATCCGTTTTACATGCTTAAACATTTATCCAAACGCAGTGATTGTACATCGTACAGATGTTTAAAGAAAAATTTCTTTAAAAGCATGAAGACATAAATAATATATAACAGCATGAAATTTGATACAGTTTTACCTCCTTAGTTTATACAATCACTCAAACAAAAGCATATTTTGCTAGAACCCATATATTTGGTGTATGGATCACCTTGATGAATGCGTGATAAATGTTACAGCTCTGAAACGGCTGTGTCAATAAGGAGTAGCTCGCTACGCTAGCCAACTCAATAAACAGAAAAATCTCTTGTTGAAAAAACTAAATACAATTGTGAGCGATGTGAGAAGCAATTATAGAGTGTTGTCCTTAGGATAGAGACCTGGAATCTCAGGGAGACAATATAAAATATACATGCATGCACCGAGATAATCCTTTAATTATAAAAGTGTTCATCACCGTTGATTCCAGAATAAAAATTCGTCACGTGTACACACCACAGACACCTTAGTTCAATAATTATGTTTTTTTATATCATAAGGTAAAAAGTATTACAAAAATAAATGCCAGTGGTGTATATAGGTATTTTTTCGTCACCCGAGTAACTCAGTTGACCTATTGCTATCCGTTTTTGTCTGTCGTCTTTCATCGTCGGTCATGCATTTTAAAATATTTTTAGCTTCTTTCCTGTAACCGCTGTACCAATATCAATTTGTATAGCAATAGACAATTTTAGCATAAGAACATATTTGAGTGAAGGGCAATAAAACTTGTGATTTTCATGGTCACTCTCCATCGTTGGGACCTTAGGACTGGGTCAAATCCAACAACATGAGTGCCTTTACTTTTTACTCCTGGACATCAAAGTCAAACTTTTGGCATGTTTGTGTTAAGCAGTGGACCCTAATATGTAGTAAAATGAAGTTATTTTATCAGGGAGAAAATTTTAACTTAACATCAGGTTCAGAGCTGAAGACAATTTTCTGAATTGAAAATGACATTTTGTCTATAGATAATCTCAAAGTTATTAACATGATTAAAACTTTTTTTGGATTATAGTTCGAAATTAGGTACTAGCCTGATCGCTACTTTTCGTTCGTTTTTAGCACTTATGGTTGCTGTCTAATTAGAATGCGAAATACATAACTTGTTTAAAAATTCTCAAACTGTTTTTTAGATATTCCTCACTTTCCACTCTGAAGGGGTAGTTCCAATGACTTAATGATAAACGTGTTTGTTTTTATTACGGGTGACACTATCGGTTTCTTTATCATTTGTTCCACCTAAAATTTACGTTTATATCTTTGATCTTTATTGGCATTTTTACCGATAGAAGTTGCTGTTATTTTCAAGTTTATATTGAGAATTACCTTTCCCGTTTAGGATTTTTTTTAAATGGGGATCTACGTACATGTTCTTTATATACTTTATCTGTGAAACACAACAAAATTTAGTATGTGCATTGTGATAATTATACAATTTACAGATCGAATATCAGCTATTAAAATATTTGTGTTAGAATACCACACCCATTCAATAAACCCATACATGCCAAAAAAGGCGCGATTTACTCGTGACATTTGGCACGATATAATGTATCGTGTTCTGGCTTCCATGCAATGCAAATGCACTGATGCAGTATTATAGAAGTGAAGGAAAAGATCACATTGAAATGTCTGCATTTGGAATTGCATGTACGTAAGCACTAAATACATAGAGAAAAAATGGAAGTAAGCAGATCAATAGTTTTTATCAGTAACAGATTACTTCTTCTACTCATAGCTATTGTAAGAACTCAAGTAACAAAGTCTATTGTGAATCATCTTGCTCAAAATTTCATCCTATAAATCAGAACTGTTAAAAATAAACTTCTCTGAAGCTCTCTACCATAAATTGTGAGGACAAATGAGTATCAATGATAAGTTGTAGATTGCGCAGATATAGCAGTGTCCATATCAATTTTTTAGGTAGGCGATCTGGAGTTAATCTCGACTTTGTTTTTTTTCTCTCATTTTCTTACCTTAAGGACAGATGATACAATCAAAAAAAATATTGATGCCTAGATTGGCATATATAACTGAGCGTACTTTTGTTGCAAATGATGCAACTTAAAAGTTCTCAAAATATTAAGAAATAATATACCTTCTATGAGATTTAAATTTCTGCTTTTCTGCAGCCATCCTTATCAATCTATATAAATATTTTTCACTTCAAGTACCATTTTTGGGAAATTTTGAACAAAAAAAAATAAATACTTGGCCGTTACACCTGTTCGTTTTATTCATTGAAACATGATTCAGTTTGTCATTTTATATGTTTATCCCAAATGTTTGCAGCATCTTTCCTTAAATTTACATTTTCACTTTTATGATGATTTAAACACTTGAAATGATGTTTGTCTTTTTCTTGGTATTTCTATTCTTGTATAAATAAAAATAATCTTTCAAATTCTAGTATATTATAAACACCCAGTGGGCAAGTTATATTTTATGTGTCTTTACCACGAGCACATATAAATTTAATTAATTTCATAATATCAGGATGGTTAATCAGAGGAAAGATCTGTTGTGCTCTCAGCGAGTATCCAGTGGAATTCAGATAGGTCCATGCCGTTCACTATCGCACCATCGGGCATCAACTAAAGGTCGATGATGCGATAATACAGTGGCCCGATATCGATGATTCAATGGTGCGATGACGATCATTTTTATTATATAGATTTATGTAAGCGACATCTATTGCTGATCCAGGTCTTTATCACAATGTATTGTTTTACATATGTTATATTCTGTTTTCTCTTTAAAAATGATTTTTAAAAAGTCCAGCAGCAATTAATATTAGTAAAATAACTTTTTCATTATTCTACTTTTTTCAGCCATGTTTTCCGACAGTGACAGTCATTCATGTGCAAACAATCAGGGATGGTGTAAACAAAGATGCTTCCGCAATGAGAGACTGAGTTGTGATCACAGTGAAACTTGTGGACGTTTCTATTGTTGCATACCTACCACTTAAAATTAGAGGCTTAATTTTTCATATTGCTCTAACCTGATCATGGCCCTTGCAACTTGTGTATGATCTTTAAAAATAGATTGAAAATATTGTATAAGATAAACGTATGACTATATATATTTTTTTCTAATTTTTTATTAAGTAGCGTAAAAAAGCATTGAAGATTGAGACGTATTTCTCTCAGATAAGTTATAATTTACATGTAGATCATATAGACCTATGATTCAACGCCGGGAACTCTGACGCTTATGACAAGGTAGTAACGTTTTGAAGGAAACACTATTTGTTTCCTCATCGACGGCCGTTATGATAAGTAATGTTAACAATGGAGAAATATTCTGGCGACTAACATGTTTCATTAAAACTAAAGCAAATGGAGACACCAAGCAGTATTAAAGATCACAAATCGATAAAACAATACAAAATAGGAGCAGAGCAAAAACAGACCTCCAAAACATCAGAGGTGGGATCAGGTGCCATGAAGGAGTGAACACTTTTTCAAGTTAATATCCAAATATGAAACTGATGTTTCAGACTCTATGGTATCTTTTACCTAAAGCTCACCGGAATATATCGTATTGACATAAGAAAGGAAATTACCATTGTGTATTGAAAATACGTTGTTGATTTATCTAAATGTCGAGTTGAAGGCCATAAATAGTGTTTTCTCATCACGTTTAAGATTTTGAACAAATTCTGCACATATGAATACAAAAATACGTGTGCTAATAACAAGTAACAATTGGTATTCATGGGAGTTTCATTAGGTTGTTGGAAGATCTGGCTTACAAAACCCACATATTAGGTATTATCAATCAGAAACACATTTTTTGATGTACTCAAAATAGTTTTGCAAGTGATCAATGGTCACATGGCCAAATGAACAGTGGTAAAATAAGTAAATTTTATGAGTTGTATATGATGTTGAAAAAACGTCAGTTTTAAGCCATTGGTTTTGGCAAATTCTTGTGATTTCAAATTGTCCAAAAGTTTCTTGGAATTTTCAAGTAGCCACATCTGATTTACACCACTTCTTGAATATATTTTTGCACAGTACTCTTGAAGTTTCTCTGTCACATCTCCATGTTAATATCTTAGCGAGGAATAAACAAAGAGACTTTGTTGAACATTTAATGGACCCCGCTGGGTTTTTTTTTTGTTTGTGTTTGTTTGTGAGGATTTGTTTGAATTTCGGAATCAAATATACATATAGTAGTTAAAATTCATCTTGGTTCTGTGGGTTCATAAAAATATTCAAAACTGACATATGATTTTGAAGAATTTCTTCCTTAGAAAGGGAACTGTCAGTATAATTTTGATAATCACTTCCAGAATTAAATCAAACTTCTTCTAAAATACAACTTGTATATATTCAGCCTTAAAAATGAAGTTACTGTTGTTACCTGCTTTGTCAGCAGAGACCGGTATGTTTTGGTCATGTTATGTATCTTATCCTTTTATTCACTTCTGATTTATTAAATACAGAAGAATAGATGGATATCATATTGCCCCTCAATACAGAAGAATAGATGGATATCATATTGCCCCTCAATACAGAAGAATAGATGGATATCATATTGCCTCAATACAGAAGAATAGATGGATATCATATTGCCCCTCAATACAGAAGAATAGATGGATATCATATTGCCCCTCAATACAGAAGAATAGATGGATATCATGTTGCCCCTCAATCTTTTAATATTGTTAATACGATTATAACATGGATCTGATACATTTAAACGTTTAAAAGTAAAGACTAAAGTTTCAAAGGGAGTAAAATTTGCTGTCATTGTGGTGTAGACCTAACTGTTGAATTACATAAGGAAGTAATCAAAGAAAAAAGATATCGTGTATTAAAAATTTATTGAGAGACTGATGCCCAAGTGTATAGTTAAAAATTCCCATCACATTTACATTGTTACACTGTGGACTGCATAGATTTCCAAACCTATCAATATTGTCGTTACATCGATGAGGAAAGACTGCCCCGTCCCTAGTTTTCTAATCCCAAATTCTTCTCGTTGTTTACGGAAGGTGTACTTAGTAATAAACAGCGTATGCGGTCATAAATCTTATCGATAATTCTAACTTCAGTCACAAAATAGAATGAACAGTTAGATAAAAATGTTTGCATTATAGTTGCTGACCTTCATTATTTATTTGAAATCGATGATCTGATATCCTTTAAATCAATGATTCCTTGTTTTCATCATCATAACCAGGTCCTCACGGATTACATTATATTCTCTAGACAACATTAGATGATTTGCAAATCAGACTCTCCCAAATTTTGGTATAGATTATCTGTCCAGTTAGATTACTGGTAGAAAATGTGTTAGTTATCAAAATGTCACAGGTTTTACAATTTTTCACAGAACACTTTTGAAACAGAAGACACAGGATTGGAAAAGGAATCTTCAAACATATCTTTGATAGAAACCTTACACTATTTCACTCTTTTGTATGAGCTATTGGTTTTATACCAAAAACTGGGTATCTGAAGGCAGTACATATGACATATTTTTAATATCCCTATAAATATTACTTGAAAAGAAAATTATTATTCTCTTTATCCCTAATATTCCAATGTTAAACTTTGGATCCCCAAATGTGGCCTGTACATGTATTACAATGGTCATTAGTTCCAATTGTTCGGGGTGATTTTTTTAACCGAGGATTCTTTGTGGCAGGGTTGGTTGAAATTTGCGAAGTGGGTTCTATAGAACAAGCCAAAATGAGAAAAATGTACATACATACGGACAGACGACAAACAAAAATGTGATCAGAAAAGCCTATAAAGTGAGCTAAAACTTATTTGATCACAAAAGCTTGGAAAAAGCTACAGTTTTTAAGAGTATTTTTTTCATGCATATTTTGCAGATATTCTCCAAAGCTTAAAATTATTCCATGTCACCATTGCATGACTTTTGTCCATGGTGAAAAAAAATGTACATTTCAGAAAACAGTATGATGCATTTTTTAATAGTTAAAGTGTTTTAAGTAGCAAAATAAAACTTAACATGTATAGCTTATTCAGCCACAGAACTTAATCAACTTTAAGATCAAAGACGTTTCAACACTTCGACATTCTTGAAATGTCAATATCATCATTTCTGATTCAAGGAAGAACTAGAGATGTGACCAGAAGTATTGTCTGTATATCTGTTGACAAATAAATATGTATAATTTGTGTTTGTTGTTAAAAGTCCCTCGAAAGAATTTTTCACTCAAATGCATGAAGCACCATTACTTGAAAATAATGTCGACGAGTCAGAAGTGGGGTTTACGTTTGTTTTAGGAGATTTTCAACTATTAAGTGATGCAGAGATAAATTCGTCTCAGAACAAGGTCTGTTATGTAAATGTAAGCAAACTAAGTTTCTGCTTTGACATTTAAGAGGCTAGGGGCTCAAAAACGACCAAATATAACTTAATTGTTTTAGATATGATATTTTAAGCTGTCAACTTTCACTTGGCAAGAAAAAAAATCAAAAATTATCGTTTTAAAATTTGATCATCTTAGTATATCTTTCTATGGAGCTCTTCATTTAAAAGAGGAGGGTTCTCAACAAGGGGTTTTACCATGGCGGCCCGCCATGGTTTAATTTATGTGTGCCATGGTTAACCCCTTTCATGGCAAAGATTTTAAGCCTTTAAGGACAAATTGATTGTAAGATTTCAATGCATTTTTCTAGTATTTCTTGTAATTTCTGTACAATACAAATGTATATATATTCTAAAAGCAGGTATTGTTTAGTTTTTGAAAATGATTATAAAATTATCATATCATGGCAACTAAATACACCAAAATCATGCTGGAATTTCCATTTATTCACGAATGAGTTTCATTCTGTTTTTTTTTTTTTTTGCTTAGTTAAATATATTAAATAATATTTTATTGTTGTTTTGAAAATTATGAGCATGTTGTAATTTTTTTCACAACCCATTTTTAAGTATTTTGGGGGGATGGGGTTGGGTTGGGAGGCAATCACCAGAATTTAGCATTTTATATATAACGTGTTACCCCTGCATCGATTTCAATATTGGCAAAATCGCTCAAATAGTGCCCAAAGTTTAACTCAAGCTAGCAAAAAAAAAGTGGTACAACCAATAAAAAGAAGATCGTATATCATTTTATCGTAATTTTTTTCTCTTTCCAATGGTGCAAGATTTATTCTGGTATTTGCTCTAATAACAAAGTTAAGAATATTTTTTTCACGCTAGACTCGTTCTTCAATTCAGATGCGTAGAAATGTGTATATGCCATGTAAGGGGTTAAAAGAGCTGCGCCATGGTTAAAATTGGCAGCCGCCATGATTAAATTTTATTGCATTTTCGTCCTAACACCTACTTTTTTAATGACTTGAGTAGTTAATTGTATTTAAATGTATATTACAACTGCCATGCACCTTGCGTGCCTTGAAGGATATCAGACTGTGCTAAACAAACACGTCGTTAATCGGCGACTATGCTGTGAAGCGTGACAATTAAATGGAGAGTCAATCAGCTAATCAGATAATCCATATTTTGAGAGCTTATTATCCCCTACACATGTAAATAATTTTGGGAAACTTCAAGATGTTCACTGCATGAATAGAAAACGGGCTTATAGAAGTTGAAAATTATGAGCATGAATCCATGATAATTGTTTCGCATGCGAATCAAGTTTCTGTCCCAGAAAAAAAAATACTCTGTAAAATGTTCATATTCTTCTGTATTTAATCAGTTTCCCATTCTCTGTTTTGATAATAATAAAGCATTAACTTTATTATCTTGTTAATAAAATGTGCATAGGACTTACGTCTCAATCACCGTCTTAGTTTTAATCGTCGTCATAGTTTTAGAGTTTCTTCCCGTTGTTATTAAACGTCGTGTGGCGCTATTTTTTATGCTGGGCGCGTGGAGAAGTAAACAAAACTTGATGAAAGTTTGGTGAAAATGCAATATGTAGATATGTATTTTAAAATGTTAAAAAAGGGGGGGACCTGGTGAGAGGTCCAAATGTTTGTGTGTTAACTTAAAAAGATACTACCAATTCATCAGTTTTAGTCATATTGAAACAAAACATTTCATACATGTACAACAGGCTACAATTCTTATAATTATTAATTTCTGAAAAATATTGCAATGGTTACTAACTTACTGTATCAACAATTAAGCATTGAATTCATATTTTTGGATGTCTTCGGTCCTATAACACACCTGACCGTGCCGACATATTAAATACCGCGCGTTAGCGCGGTATGATAATTTGTCGGCACGGCACGGTGTGTTATAGGACCGAAGGCATCCAAAAATATAAATTCAATGCTTATATTTACATTCTCTAATTTTCCTTCTTCATAATTGCTTACGCAGGGGGAATAAGGAAGCATACAAAAAATTCTACCTTGGCTAAGTCAGTGCTGCATTATGACGTCATAGTAGGCAAGATGACGTCAATTTTAGAAATCAGGTTTTCGTAATATTGGTATTTACTCTATTTAGTGATGTAATTTAACTCTAAAAAATGATTAGAAACATGTAAACATTAACAAAAATAAAATGTTTGTATTTTGTTTTGCTGTATCAGTCATTTTGATTGAAAACTACCACCGATGACGTCATATGTGTACATCAAGTAACTTGGAAATTGAACATGTCGTGTAAAGAGAATTTGGCTAAGATGACATGTTCAAAGATACGTAAAATGGAGTTTAAAAGGAAATATCGGAAATATTGTGTTAAATTCATATGGAGTTCAATTAATTAAACAGGTAGGCTAATTTATTTTCATCGATTATATTCTCTTTCAAAGACAGGCAGCTATATTACGCATCCCGGTCGGCCTATCGTCCGTTATTCTTGAACAAAATATGCAGCAGAACAACAATAAGCTGGATATTTCAAAACATGCTATTTGCACAGATTGAAAGTTTGCGTTTTGACAAACTTGAAAAGTGCTGCTAGAATCCGAGTTAAGCATGGTTGTACGAAAAATCACGATTCATATGTATAAAATTCAAAACAAAGGGTAAGGTTTCGTGCGAATGTGTGGAATAAATATTTAACGGACAAGATAGTGGGATTCTAGCGGCACGTTTTAGACAAAATAGATGTTTTTCAGCTATATTACATACTCAAGAAATTATCAAACTCCGGGGTATTGTTGTTCTGTAAGCCTTTTTATTAAGGAAATTTTTGCTATAAATAGAAGTCACGTGATGCCATGGCGATGATGCACGTCTTTGCGTTAGACACGCTTTCATCTGTATGCAATAGTAAATAACAGTTTATGTTTATCAGCGGTTTTAATAATTTATTTAACCATATTTTCTTCAAAAAGTCTGAATTTCTAGAGAAATTACTTATATGCTTCCTTAACATACCCGCGTACTTCGTTCATTTTAAATGTGAATTAAGCGCCCTTCAAAACTGTCGTGGTAAATAGATGTAAGAGCCGTTTGTGACGTCAAATGACGTTAAATGACGTTGCAAAGTAAAATAACGCACACCAACATTGCGAGGAAAAAAGTGACAAATTAATTCTTAAAGCACATAACGTTAATTTTTACGTTAATTTTTTAGGGTATAGTTTTTCTTAAATTGAAATAAAACGTTTTACATTTTGGTGTCCCTAGAGTATTGAAAATGCTTATAGTTCCTTCTGTATATTCTAACGCGCGGTGACAAGGTTTCGCGTGTGTTAGAGAAATTTAAACGTCGTGGATTTTTAATGGCTTTGATAAGTAAAATTTCACTGAATGTAAGTATTATTTCTTTAAAATCCCTCAGAAGGTTACCACAGTTTTAGGCAAATTTTGGTACATTTGTGTGATACAGGATAAATCCTTTTCAAATTAATTACATTTGTACCAAGTTTTTAACTTTAAAAAGTGTTAGTTATTCCATTGTTTTGTGATGCGGTGGTTACGTTTAAAAATTGTAAAACCAATCATTGATTAATAAAGATTAGGAATTCTAACACGCATTAGGCCACATTTCGCATTCGCGCAGCTTCCTCCATGGTTGAAGTTTTAAATGTGAAGAACCCTGAGGAGATCAAAATAGTCAAAAAATGACCACAACCCCCCAGCTCCTTTAAAAATGTGAATGTATACAAAAAGTTTAATGGTGCATCTCTGTGTCAAAGGAGATTGGTGGATTGGGGGGGGGGGATGGCCGATTGGGTCATGTTCCCTTTTACCGTTTAAACTGTCATAATTAAGGACGGTTTTCCTATTTAAAGTTTTAAGAGAAAATTTCAAGCTATCTGATTGTGTCAATATCTAGGAAATGTGAATGCAGGCACTAGATCACACCACCGTTGACTGGAATCAATTGGTGTTAGACATGAATGTTGCAATATGATAGATTAAAGTGGATAAATCATATTGAAATTAATTGAAAGCTGGAGTGTGGAAATCAGGTAACAGTCAAAATTTGTTGGCATATTTCATGTTGATTTTAAATCTCAACAGAAATTACACGTTTTATTTCTTCAAAGTTGACAGATTAATTCATTTCTTTCTTGAATTCTGCATTAAGCCTTAAGAATTAATATCATTCTTATTTGTCGCTTTATCACATTCCATTCTTATCAATAAATCTTTTTACCATTCTTTTATCTCTAATTGAGAAAAATGAGAAGATGATACGTCACCTTCTAATTATTATCTTTCAACATATCTTTACGGACGTTCGATCCTGAGCTTTTGAGTTGATTTTGGTCATGTCCTTTATTTATAACACTCTGCATCATTCTTAAGTTCTTACATTAAATCTCAATTCTAAAATGCAAATTGAACTATATTCAATGAAAAAAAAAACGTGATTAAATTCTATACAAGTAGAATTAAAATAGGGACTATATTTTGTGGCGGAAAGATTGTTTTAGACGAAAATGATCAGTTTTTTTTTCCATTTTGAAATATAACAGTATTGTTTATTTTGGATTCCTATTTTTCCATGCTGGTTGCACACAAAGACGTTTTTGCAGTGAAATGTGTAATGCTGGTTCTGAAATTTCTATTAAATTATTTCTTATGAATTCTATCAACAAAATGTGACAAATATATTGAATATATTCTAAAAATCCTGGGTAAATTGAGGCAATTTTAACGTAAAATTGACACTTCTTTAGTAATATCTGAAAATTTACATCATATACATGTACCCCCACTTTTAATGTTCTTATCTAAATATTCAAGATAAATTTGACCTATTTGCTTAAAATCAGAAAAAAAGTTTAAGACTTTAAAATAATTTTTTGGCTCATTAAATTTCAATGCCAGAAAAATCACTTTTTATTAGTGCATAAAGGTAAAAAATTGATTTTGCGAATTGAAATTTGAAATTTTTTCTCAGTCACAATTTTAAAGGGTCTTTCTTTAAAAGACTTGGATTTCATTTTGTTTCGTGCTGTAATTGGATATAAATATTGGAGGGAAAATGTCAGAATTTTAATTAAGACACAAATTTCAGTGCAAAAAGGTCATATTAAATGTACTGTAGCACCAAAAGAAGCATATTGACCCCAATTTTTTTATTTGAATTTTAATTAAGCTTTGTATGTAGAAACTAAAACATACTTGGCAAAAAATGTTTAAGACTTTAAATATCAAGATCGAACGTCGTTAGGCTTTTGCTGATCAATGGCATTCATATATTTTTTATCCTATTAAGTTTAATTTTAATATTTTCAATTTTTTTCTGAATTTTCATATTTCTTTATTTTATTTTGCTGTTATGAAAGTTCTTGATATTTCTATAGAGATTAATTTAATCTGATTTTTTGTCATATCCCACCATTTGTGAACATAGTCACAGTTTTCTAAACTTAATCTGTAATGTTTCAAAATCCGGTCAATGTTTCCTTAACTCCTCTCTTAAAATGTTTTGTTTTTCATATTTATACCTCAGGAGCTCGTTCAACTTCCTCTATTATGTAACTTTTTGTCTATAATTTTTAATTAGATCAAATGAGTACAAACCTTACTTTCATTCCCTTCGAACATTTGGGAGAGCTGTCATGTGTCTCTGTTGTGCTTTTATTCTCCAGAACCTTACGTTTTTATGGGCATTCTCAAATTCTAAGTTGCAACTAATTCCAATCTCTTTGGACTTTACAGTTGTATCCATTGTGTGGACCACTTAAAAAATCAATCAAAAATGACAAGTGTTTCTTTTAACAAAAAAAAAATCCCAAATGTTCACAAATGTATCATGCATATTCATTTACTATCATGACTAAACAAATGTATATTCATAAGAAAATCAGTGCTACGGTCACCTTAGTGCCTAGCAAAACAAATTGAACTTATGTTAAATAATAAAAGGGATCTGAGAATGTTGACCTACAATATGGCAGCCATGAGGAAATAACTCTTGCTTCAGGAAAACCATATATTAAGTAAAATTAAAACCTTTGTCATTCCGTTTCACTTTCGTTTGTGTGGCAAGGGATCTCTTATGTGGCTTAGGACAAGAAAACTGAAATCCAACAGTTCTGGTTTCCTTCATATGACAATCATCAACCTGAAAAAGGAGATAATATGAGATGAATTCATTAAGTACATCACAAATTTATTTCAGGTGTGTTAATCGATAGAAAATTTCCATAGAGGGATATACAAACAGGAAAAATTAATTGAAAGCTGAACACAATTCGTAAAAGGAATGAGTCCGCAATTTTTGTTTGGTATTCTCGGTATATCTTGCTGCAGACCCCTATATAATGACTATGACTTAGTCACTGTTCAGTGTAATAAGTTGACACCAGTGTAGACGAATGTATGCTATACATCACTCAGTAGCGTCAGTAATAACATAATACTTCGTCTAATACAGGAAAATAAGATACCAAAGAAACTTACAATTATAGGTCAGTGCATCATTTCAAGCCAGTACAGAGTCCACATTTAGCTTTCTCCTACCCATGGCTGCTTGATCACAAAAAAGTGTTGTAATCTTGAGTATTTACGCCTTTATATTCAGTGAATGACAAGTGTTGTATCCATCGCAATTGAAATCAACAATTTACACCAGCAGTACACAAGAAATATTTCGTACACTGCGATTGGGTATTGAAAGGTCACATCAAAGTTCATTATTCGACTTTGCTTTACTCGCATTGGTCAATGTTTAATGAACTACGAGAAAATTCTTCAACCATGGCCAGAATGGGACATTTTGGCTATGGTTTGCAATGATGAAGTCAGTGCAGTTCACAAACAAACACAAATACACATAACTACAATAACATGTAAACAAATGTAATGCAAGATAACTAGCACGAACACATGTCGTCATTCCACACCAATACTCATGACAATAAAGCAGTCAGGTGTAATGAATCTGAAGAGTATATCCTTTCGTTGATGTATTGTAGATAATGATTGAAAATGGTGTATTCCTATTTACGAGTCATGTTCAGCTTAGAATATAAGATATAAATACCTGTGTAAATGTCTGTGCAGGCTCCTCGATATCTTCCTCTGTGTCTTCTTCCTCCTGAGTCAATTCTGCTTCCCTGACTCTCTCAAAGTCAAGCATAGACTGCTTATAACCAACAGAAATAAAAACTGTAAAAATCTAATTTTCTTTTTTAAAATGTATATGTGAACAAAGAAGTCGGTTCATTTTATGTATAAAATGGCCCTTTAGATATACCAATTAATTGATCAACACTTGATTTTCTATTTGAAGAATTAAAATAAAATAGAGACTTGATGCTTTCATATCATATTAAAAATATTCTCATAACAGTTCAGGACTTGGAGAAGTAGCTTTATGAAATTGCAATGTTCTTGAATTTTTAGGTAAAAGATATAATAATTGAGTACATTCAGTGAAGAAAAATAATATGAGCGCACTCTCTGATCTAAAACATAAAACATGTCCATTAATCCTCACGAAAATCCTACATGATCAAACTAAAACTAATCACTACTGAAAATGCAATATACACTTAATCTATCTAATGATGCCGAAAACACCAAAAAAATCCACTGAATGTTCCGATGCACTTCTTCCTTACTCAGTAACTGATACGGCGGGTACATGTTGTGACGTCACGGCGATCTTGGTCGCAAAAGCGCGTGTTTTAGTAAACCGTTTAGGTGTGATTTCGGGATTTTTCGAAATATCTCGACTAATACACGACGTATTCCGATCAATTTTTTTGGAATGATCCTAATTTTTTTGTAAACAATTAAATATATACAAATCTTTTTCTACCGCAGGTAACCTTTAAGTATTAAGTGTCAAGTAATACCTGTTTGCTTAAAATATAATCTAGCTGTTTATAAAAGCCTTAATTTAATTATAGCTTCTCAAAAAGAGTAGCAAGCCTTAAAGTATCTAATGATATATGTTAGGAGTCCAACGGAAATGTGTTGTCTCATTAGTAGCAGATCAAATAGCTTTTAGACCATTATGATATCATAGAAGTTAAAGTTGGTATCGCACTGTTCTTGGTATAATCCAGTCTTTCTTTTGATATATGCTGTATGATTTGCAACCTATAATTACTTTTTGCTGTCTAGTGCATTAATGAAGAACACTAATTGACTAAAAACTGTTTATATATCGTACAACAGATTTCAATTCATTAGACAATAAGTGCGAATAAGATTGTTTAAAAGTACCATGGATTAAAAACCCTTAAGCGTTACTGTATAAATGGAAATTAAATAGCTAGCATCTGATATTCACACTAACAAATTTGTTTAATATATGTTTTTTAAGATCATAAATGTCATATATATCCTGATAAATACATGTTATTCGGGTTATCTAACCACATGTTCACATTTGTTTTCTAAGATAACTTACATAAAGGCATGTCAGTGTCAAATCAAAACAGTTTCGATCAAGGGATACATTTAAGATCTGATGGAAGGAAAAATACAATATTATGTTTGTAGTTAGTGAGTCTTCACAAGTTTTTGGAATCATGAGTTACAGTCGAATTATTTGATGCAAAATTTAATTTAGTGGAATCAATTGAATATAAAAAAAAATATTGTTTACATTTTCAAAATGAAATGCTTTGAAAAATGAACAATTTCAGCTCTGATAACACGGAAACATTCAAAAGGCAAAAAAAAAAAGAAAAAGAACATCAGGATTGTGGCTAAAACATAAGAAATATAGATGTTAAAAAATAGTTAAGGGCATAACAATTATAATTCTAAGAATGAGTGACTTAACACCAGGATTGTATTTAAGACATAGCAATTTTAATAATCCGGCTTTAGATGCTGTCAGTGTGATCGAAGACTCAGTGACCTAAATATGATGGACAGTTTCTAAAACAATACATGTTGATGACAACTTATTTATCCCTAGCTTTTTGTCAAAAAGCACATTTAATGAGACCTAAACACTATCGCATTGATAATATTTTAAAGTTCCTTATTTATTAAGGATCAGTGTCCTCAGATCACGGCAGACTCTAAGACAAAACATGTTTATTATGACTTATTTAAACCAAATAAATTTTCTGGCAAGAATAAACAGCACATTTAAAACGAATTAATAGTAATTCGATGATATTTAACAAAACATATTGATAGAAATTAAAAGAAACATTCACCTGATTTAATTAAACATTATTTTCAGTTGCCTAAGCGTAATTGAACAAATTTGTTATTTAATTTTCAAAAGCGCTGTTAATATACTGTAAAAGGGCAAATAGGAGTTATTAAATTCCATAAAAGTATCAGGAAAATAGAAAACGACCCATTAATGCATGTTGTATGGTGATAAGGAAATATATATTTCAGAAAAAGGAAAATAAAAATGTTCCTCGTTATCTGAAACATACATCACTGATATCACGTGACTAAGATGATGAGATTATGTACCTGTGTATAAAGATTATATATCTTGCTTCAAAGCAAAGCAGAAAAGGATAAGCAGATATCGTCCGAGAAGGTAGGGCAATAAATATATATTATTTATATGATAGTGTGCGCTAAGAAATGCTTCGCCTCTCGTTAGATCTAGTAATCCGCGCCTGTCAACTTGACGTGATACGACTCTTTGGATCAAGTTACTGTTATAATGATAAATGTATTATATATCCCCTTTAAACTAGTTAAATATAGCAAAATAAAACTAAAGAGATCAATTGTATTATATTTATTCATAAAAAAAGCATAATAACAATTGATTGTTAACGCGCAAGAAAAATAACGTCATCTTTCTGCGTAATACGTCATCAGTTTCAGATAGTATTGATATGGATTCAGAAAACCACAGTGTAGTGATCCGGAAAGTCGGATCACGACGTCACATGATTGCGTAAAATCAACAGTATAATTCAGTGATACACATTAGGTATATGAAAAGTGTATTCAATAGATTTTTCCTTATGTGATAAATTGATATGTTCTTCATTTTCATGTTTTCCAAAACAATCTTATATATACATAGATGTACAAGAATTAATCCACCAGACGTGGTTAAGTTGCTGCTAGTGATTTAAGGTTGAGTGATCTAAGATCAAAGATGTTTCTTAAACAATACACGTGTATAAATATTTAAGGTTGAATGATTTACGATCAAAAAATTTTCTAAAACAATACACATGTATGATTATTTAATGTTGAATGAATTAAGATCAAAGTTGTTTCTAAGAAATACACGTGTATGAAGATTTAAGGTTGAGTGAACTCTAATCGAAGTTGTTTGACAGTAGATTTGTATGATGAGTTATCTAAGGTCAAAGTTGTTTGTAAGACAGAACAGGTGTATTGATTGATTGATTGATTGTATTTTGTTTAACGTCCCTCTCGAGAATTGTTCACTCATATAGAGACGTCACCGTATGCCGGTGAAGGGCTTCAAATTTTGACCTTTACTTAGCACTCAGGGCCATTGAGCAGTGAGGGATCTTTATCGTGCCAACACTTGCCGCTTACACGGGGCCTCGGTTTTTAAGGTCTCATCCGAAGGTCCCGCAACTTTAACTTTAAAGTGCCGAGTGCATGTCGAAGGAACAGTCGCTACCCATTTTAACAACTAGGTCAGTTGCGGCCGAGATACGAACTCACAACCCCCCGATCACGGAGTGAGCGCTCTACCAGCTGAGCTACCGTGGACGGTCAGTACAGGTGTATGTTGAGTGATCTAAAATCTAATTTGTTGCTAATTAAATGTATCTTCCATCACAGATAGGTTAAGGTCGCCCAATTAGGTATGCTTCAAATATTCTGAGAAAATCAATACACTGTTGATATCTTCTTTTTATAGTATGAGTTCGGATTTAATGGGAATTGTACTAATGCGTATGTATAATTGTATGGGGTCTCAACCGAGTTCGGCCAAAGCAACCTCAAGAACATTAACTGTTTGGCGCGTGACTTGGTAAGAATAAGAGAAAAAAATATGTATAGATACAAAGATCGTAGATGCTGTCATGAGACAGTACCCGCACTAAGGTGTTTGCCTCTAAATATACACTCGTACATATTGACCTTTCCAAGGAAAAGTCGATATAATTCTATAATTTACACATTACATGTATTCGACACATTGAATATAAAATTCTCAGACTCTGTGACTATGTGACCTATGACTTAGAGCCTCTTATATGTGTTTTATATTCTTCATAAGCGTCGGAAGGAAATAGAATTTTGGGATGGGATGCTCATTGAAAGTGGGGGGCTAAACCAACTAATAAAGGAAAACCCCAATTTTCAATACATAGAAAATGTCTATCTTTGAAAAAAAAAGTGTGTGGGTGGGTGGGGCCACCCTTGCCCCCCCCCCCCCCCCCCCCCCCCCGGTTCATACGTCTATGTGTGAATTAGATTTAAAAAAGAAATGTTTTGCTCATAATTAGACTTTTTTATAATTTAATAATGCCTCCACCCCCCTCCCTCCAATCCCCCCCCCCCAAAAACACCACACACACACGGAATCAGCCTAGGTTTGCCGAATAGGATAGCATGCACATGCTGCAGTGTGATGTGTATTGAAAAAAAAATATTTTGTGTTATAATTTGATTATATTTCACGAAGTTGACAGGACCTATGGCAGTCGGTAAGTACAGGTTTAAGTACAGATTGGGATAAAATAAACCGAAATGCAAACGATAAGGTTAAAGTTCAAAGATCATCGCATGCCATAGTAGACGAATTTCACATTGTGAAGTTATCTCCCGTTGTCGATGTGACATTCAGTTACTAGTGCAGATCCAGATTTTTTTTTCAGGAGGGGGGAGGGAGGTTCACACCTCAGTCAAAAAAATGCTAGCCCAGAATGTTCCTACAAGCAAAGAAAAAAACCTGAAACCAAAATAAAAACATCGATAGTGGGGTCGTGGGGTTCTTGTTTTCTAAGGAGGATAATGTCCATAGTAATGTTTATTTGTTTCAGTATAAATATAGTCTTATTTAAATAACAAAGCAAATTTCAGGGGGGGGGGGGGGGTACAATCTCCCTAGCCACTCCCTGTCACTGAAATCGCAATTGATCTTGTGACTGCAAAGTAGATTTTTTTCCCATTTGACTATATAATGTTACATATTTTGTTTCTTATGTTTATAAATAATGTTTGTCTGTTTGTCTGCAGAATTTTGATCAGTAATTGGGCTTAAATTTTGATCAGAAGGTGCTACTGCTTCCATGCTTAACAAGTGTATTTATTGTGATTTTTCAACAGGTATAAATATGTTTGACCTTGGCCCTAGACCTTGATCCACATAAAAAGTTTAACCTTGGCAATTAACTTTTGAACAGGAAGTACTAGGGATTTCTTTACATTTCACTTGTGTATTCCTTGTGACAAGACTTTCTTTCGATACCAACAATTTTAACCTTTTGACCTTGACCTTTGAGTTTCTCATACATTTGAGAAACGTCTACCTTAGCAAAAAGATGCCATACGTGGGCATCAGTGTTTAACAAACACATCTTGTCTTCATTATTTTTAAGTGGCGGTGTCTCCATATGAGGGGAATATTTCCGAGATAGATGTTTTCACAACAAACAAATTACTAAAGAATACATAAAACATAAACACGTTGGTTGTATGTCTTGTTCTCCCTTGAATGAGAAATTATTACATGAATATTTAAAAAAAAATTAAAAAAAAAAAAAAAGGTTGTGTATCTTAAAATTGACCAAGTTCTGAGTTTGAATTAGTAATAAAAATTTACTAGACTTAATTTGCTACTCAAAATACCTTGATAAACTATTGTCAAACATACTGTTTTCTGAAATGCCCAATTTTTTTCAACAATGAATACATATGTCATACATTTTCAGCTTCTCAAAAAATTGCATGAAAAAAAGCTTTTCAAATACTGTAACCTTGGTAACCCTTTCAAAATCCTTGTGAATCTTACGTTTTCAGCTCATTTGAGCTTTTCTGGTTTCCTTATCATATCACATCTGTCGTCCATCTTTTGGCCTGGAAACGTTTTACATTTTTAACTTCTCTACAACCAATGGGCCAATTTTAACTAATTCACATAGAAATATGTACATCTGTATGTCAGTCTGTCAATTTAACCTTGGTCAAATAATTTGAATGAGAAGAAACAAGGCATTTGTATTAAATTTATGTATTAGTATTTACATGTGACAATGGCAAGATTTTTTTTACTCATAACCTTGAAGTTTGACCTACTTGCGTAAAAATTACATTGTTTTAAATTCATCATTTTGAAAGAATTCATATTATACTTGCATGTATTTTATTACATATGATAAGACCTTTCTAAATAAATCATTACTCTGTGACCTTAAAGCTTGACCTAGTTTTCAAAAATGTTGCATTTTCTTATAACTTTTGATTGAGAAGAGATACGATTTTACATTTGACATGTACATTACTCGTAAAAAATTCAAGATGTTTCCCAGCATGCTATGATTTTTTACCTATGATGTTGATTTTTTTTTCCTAATTTTCCAAATATCTAACTCTCTTTAAAGATTATCAGGCCACAAAGTAAAATGTAGGAGAAGTTCAGGACAGACGGGACTTTTTGCATAAAAAAACGTCATTTTTCGACCCCCATTTGATCGCCTAGGCAAAATCAAAATTCCGAAACCTTACTGCACATCTACATGACACCATTAACCATCTCAATAAAGGTGATTACGCTACTGATTAAAATGTAGGAGGAGTTCAGGGAAGACGGGAGCTTTTGCATAAAATCGTTATTTTTGCGACCGCTATTTGACCCGCGGGGCAAAATCAAATACCGACACCTTATTGTACATCTAAATGACACAAACAACCATCTTCTAAAAGATGATTAGGCTACTGAGTAAAATGTAGGAGGGGTTCAGGGAAGACGGAACTTTTTGCTCAAAAAACGTCATTTTTCGACCTTACTTTGATCACCGAGGAGGATCCGGGTAAGAAAAGGTAAATTGTATTTATATCCACAACTTTTCCACTAATAAAAGTAACTCTCACAATATGAAAAGCCTTTCCGTAGCTTGTTCCTGTTACTTGAAACACTAGTGAAGACACGAGAACTTGAGTTGAGTGAAAATGTCATTTATTGACCAGATAAATGACGAAAGTGAACAAAAACACATAACTATACAATATTACATAGTTTACTTAATTTCAACTTAGATATGATATATTGCGACTTAGTGTTTATCCCAGCTATTGTTATATAATGATTACCAAGTTTGTGTACATGTAACAAGAAGGTGGCGTAAACAAAGAGGCCACAAGGCATGCTAAATGCTTGCATGACGCATGAAGCGCCGCCCAAGAAAAGGCATTTATACTGCTTATATTAATTGTAGCAAACATGTGTTCTTTAACAGATAATGACATTGTCTACCGAATATCATGTACCCGTATGGATTAAATAAGCATAAACATTAAAAACCCACATGAGCACAAAGTTATATCTGAATAATTAACAAAATATAAAAGACAAAGGTTACTAAACCTGTGAGTAACATAAGGTTAACAAGACTAAAAAAAGAGACCATATGCTACCTCATAAACAACATGAGCTCATTTTTACAATTTATATTTTATGAACATCCATATGCTGAACTTATGCACAAAATTCAGAACAAAATCCTGCTGAGCTCCAACTAACATACAGTTTTTATAAGCAGCTGTACGCTGATCTGATGCACAATTTTTTGAACTTCTAAGCTCATGACATGAAACAATTTTGTAAACAGACATACGCTGACCTGATACACAATTCTCAAGACCAAACTTAAAGCCGAATTCCAACTACCATACATAGATTTTATGAGCAGCTAGGTGCTGTCCTCAAGTATATAAGCTCGCAAATTTAAGGGCAATTTGAAGAGTAAAATGTGCATCTAACTAGCATCTAATTTTCAAGCGAACACTTTGCAGGATCACTGACCAAAGTACTATTTTATTTAAGCAGCTAAATCCTGACCTTGGAAGGTTTAAATTTCTTGTTTCATTTTGATAGGATGCTTTAAAATTTTACAATTTATCATAGCAACCATTAGCTTGCCTAATAGACTTGATTTATACGTTTAATTACTGAAATGGATGTTAAAAAGTTTATCAGATTCTAATTCAATTCTGGAAAAAACAAAGAACAACCATATGCTGACTTCTCTCTTTCGATAGTCGATGGCAGTACATGTATAAGGGGAAACATTTAGTTTAGAATTTATTTATATGTTTAATCACTGAAATGGATGTAAAAAGTTTATCAGATCCTATTTAAATTCTGGAGAAAAACAACCGTATGCTGACTTCTCTCTTTCAATAGTCGATGGCAGTACATGTATAAGGGGAACATTTAGTTTGGAAATGATTTATATTTAAATCACTGAAAATGGATGTAATAAGTTTATCAGATCTTAATAAAATTCTGGAGAGAAACAGCCATTTGCTCACTTCTCTCTTACCATAGTCAATGGCAGTACATTTATAAGGGGAACATTTAGTTTGGAATTCTTAACATCAAGTGTGGAATTCAGAACCTGATTGCATTTATTTTAGTATAACGTCTTTGAGTGCCAACGACTGAGTTGTTGGATTACATTTTCAGATAAACCATTCTCAGCTGCCACTTGCAGTACAAAACTAGCAGTACAAACAGAAAACTATGACCAAAGTAAAGCAATCAGTCGAAAACTTATTGCATGTTTTGATTGGAATGCCACAAAACTGTGCTTAGCTGGTTCATCAGATTTGAAGGTGAATAAAGGGCCAGATGTGTGTTTATGTTGAGTAATGTATACTTTTAAGCATGGATTGGACAAAATTGACATTTTAAGTCATTGGCTGTTCAGTAAGTATCACCGGATGCCTATCACTCATAGTTTGGAATATCTCATTGTTATCTAAAGTGAATTATCATCAATGAATATCATGGCTTGTCTTTGAATTACTTTGGAGTTGTATGTGTTGTTTATAGGAACGAGTTTGCCTAAGTGCATAAAAACGTTCAAGGCAAGAAGGAAGACTGCTGATAGTATGGTTCTTGTTCTGCTTCTTGAAAAGTGTGAAATAAGTCAGATACTAATTCATTAAGATGGGTTTTGAATAATCTTTTTGTGATTTGAAGCTCTGGGCTCTTTGACAACTTTCCCACCATAAAGGAGTATTTGGGTCATAAAATCAAAAATTCCAATAATTCTTCCTGTAGATGGAAGATAAAACAGTAAGCTATGAGTTTTGAAGGTATAACTGCAATATTATCAGTTAATAGGCAAATTTTGATGGCTGAAATATGAGACCCAAATATCTACTAGCAAAATGATTGGAAGAACTTTAAGATAAATTTGACAATCTATATAAATATCTAACTAAGAATTAGCCGACCATTTTAAACCATATACAGTTTCATAACCCTAGCACCAGATGCATCTATCCACTTATAAATGTATCTTCTGTAAAGAACAAAACTAATACTGATGAAATATTGACTTGCCACAAAAATGATCTGTAAAAGCTACATTGCCTTAATTGAACATGTTCCTTAGCAGTTGATTTTCTATGTAATGGTTTGGTTTGCAATTGGACTCAGGGGTCAAATCTATTAAGAATCTCAAACAATACACGACCAGGTGTGACCACGTGAGAGGCAAACTTTGAACATATATCATGGACTGTCCCTCTCAACATTTGTCTCATATTAATGAGTTTGCTCTGATGTCTTAGATAATTTACTTCCCATAGGAATAGAATCTACCTCAATTCCATATATAGTCAAACAAGTTGTCGAAAAGACAGTTTTTGATTCTTAAGAGGAAAATCATACTCTCAAACCTAAACGGTCGAAGTTTCTAACATCAGAAAGACATTTTGAGATATTGGCCTGGTTTTTATTCCAGCATAAACCATTACAAGGACCTGTTTAAAGACTTAAACAAAACTGACAAGATGAACTAGCACCCACTGGTTAACATTTATCAAATAATATTGATTATTCAAATGATAGTCTGAAGGTGCATTGGTATATTTCTAAAATCATCTCCTATGTCTAGCTTAGCCATAAGTGCCTCTCTCCGATATTTCTTGATTAACTGTAATACATTTTCATTAACGTCACATTGCACAACTTATTTTTTCACAAAATGTGTTTATTTATTGATAATACATTATATCGCCAATTTATCTATATATATTTATATGTACATATATATGTTTTTGAGAATGAAATGATTTAAAAATCAGAATATAATAGCACTTTTAATTGTGTTCACCAAATGATATGGTAAATCTGCACATACATGCACCTGCAAGGACACGAATTGAGTAAAAGGACAAATATATTTAATACAGCCAATTTTCAATTATATATGATGAATTGCTTTTAAAATGGATGCATTAAAAGTGTAAACAATTTGACATGTTCATTATGTATGTGCATGTATTTTCGTGTGTGAAACACTAAAATGAGTAATTATATACTAGATTGCCTTATTTAGTGAAGCTTGCCGGGAATAAGACACCAAAAGTGACTTGGGGGAGCATTTAGTGAACATCTGTAATGGTTCCCATTACAGTTAAAACTAGTTGACTGAGGATTTAATGATTAACATTATTTTCTATCTGAATTGAAATATTTTCCTCTTTGAAATTTAGAACTCAACATTTGAGGTCAATGAAATGATCATTAATGATTTTATTTATTTATTTATTTATTTATTTATTTATTTATTTATTTATTTATTTATTTTTGTCTACTGATAATGGGACAGAATCTGGTTGTTGCTGTTTAATGTATCTGCCACCGACACACCTGAAAAAACGATACAACTGTGATAAGAAAAACAATGCAACCGTTATAAGGTTATTTACCAAGTTGGACATTATAAGATATTAATGTTGTGCATAACTAAATAAACATTATAACGTACGTGCATCATGCTTTAAACTCTCACCATTTCCGCCATACTGATATTACAAATTTTAAGATTGAAATAAATGAAGTGTTGAAATCAAAAAGCAAATATAAATTTAAAAAATTTTTGAACTAAATTGTATATTGCGTAACTATGTATATTGATAGCATTTACATATACTAATGATTTACATTTACTAAAGTTTTTTACACGAAATATTGTGATTTTAAACTACAATATGTAATTTTAAAATCTTAGATATTTTTGTAAATATTTCATTCTAAGAATATAACTGAATTAAGTGTGAATTGATTACATTGGAGCATATTGAAAGTGCGGGGGGGGGGGGGGGGGGGGGGGGGGTAATAAAAAACTAATTTTAGAAATTGACAAAATTGACAAAATAAAAAAAAGAAAAGAAAAAGTCCAAACAAGATTTTTTTTTTTTGGGGGGGGGGGGGGTAGAATCCAATTTCTTTTTTTTTAATCTAGCACTTCCTCTTACTCTTCTTTCTTTGACTAAACTGTAACGTGCCTGTTAAAAGGGGGCTAAACTAATTTCACTTTGTTCAATGCCTTTATTAATTATGTCTATCTTTGCATAAAAGTGTGGGAGGGGGGGGGGGGGCTAAGCATCCCTACCCAACCTTCTCGACACCCATGGATAAAATCAAAGTTGTGAAAACCATCATAAGTCATAAATATGTGTTTTATGCTGTTGAATTTAGAACCGGTTTTATGATCAAAATTCCACGACCCGGTTCAGTTTTCAACGTACTAGAGTCTAAATTCAACATCTTAGGTCTCAGTATTCAACGTTGAAAAATGACCCCCGGGTAAATTTTCAGCCCGGGTCAAAATTCAACGTTACACCGGCAAGGGGTAGTGTCTTCATATGAGTGAAAAATTCTCGAGAGGGATGTTAAACAATATACAATCAATCGTAAGTTCTGTTGTCGATACAATGACGTTGTCAGCAAATAAAATCTATCATATTAAGTTAAATGCCTATCATGTGTAGTTTTTCATACCATCTGTTAAGCCATTATTTACTCATTGAACTGTCCATTTATATAATTTTCCGTTACACATTATTTCCCGATCATGACATGGAGCACACCGTGGGTGTTACCTGTCGGCAGCTGATTCCGGCACACTCCATCTTCTTTTAGAAATCAGTGTTTAAATCAGTGTCTAAAAGACATTTGAGCATACTGCTGTTTTTTATCTCCAAATATTTCATTTCTTATATTTATCAACAAATTCAAACAGAACACCCTTTACTGAAAACTCCTGTAATCCTTTATTTGAAGAATTAATATACCTCTAATAATCTGTAATCTGTATTTGTAACTTAAGCTGATATAGTCATATCAATAATATACCTCATGTACTATATTTGGATCTTTGACTTTTTTTTCATTGTAACAAATAATAATCCCTTTCTCTATCTCTTTTTGGGATGATGTTGTTGTTTTAAGCTGTTTTTTTTTCTTTTGTTTACTATTTATACACAATGGTATATCAGTGCATTTAGAATCTGAAATCTAAACATTGTATATAATCTTTTTTCAATTATTTTTTTCTACTTAAGGACATATTTCAGAACGCATCTGCGACCTTAGGGAAGTTAATTTAAATCAAAATTTAATGAGAAAGAATAAGAATTTAATAAAAACAGGAAAAAGAAAAAAATAAACACAATGCTCAATATGAAAGAAGAGGAAGAAAAACTATGCTGCATAAATGAAATAATATCAAAAGTCGAGACAGAATTACAAAAAAAACTTCGGTTAGTTATAAAGAAAACATGCATAATTGCATAGCATATACAAAAAATCTGAAACTTAGAAGGAAATATTTAGATGTGAAATTAAAATTCGCTCTTTAATGTATGTTTGAAATTTTGATCTTGATTGGTTTCATGTTTCTTGAGGTCAAGTACCAATGCAGAGAAATGATAAATTGTATAATATGAGTTCACACTGTAAATATTTTTTTTTTTGAAATTTATTAATCGATACAAATATTATGGGGCAAATTTTATTATGTGCGGTATAGCGTGTATTCAAGCGTAGTGCTATATTTGCCTTATTTTAGCAGTTTTATGGTAAGCAGCTAAAAATTTAATTGCAAAATTTTCCCCTTTCTTCATCACTACTGAATCCAAAAATTACTTTAAAAACTTTGCTTAGTCTATTGTATAAGCAACATAAATTGTTATTGTATTTACTCAATCTTTTGTATAAATCAGGATTAAATCGGATATTAAACGTACTGAAACATATAAAAGACGAATTTTCTCTCTTTTGCAATGTCACAGAACTCTGTATCCGCCAAAAAATTCTGTCAAATTAATTGGTATAGCTATGAGCAAACAAAACGCCAAACCACCTGCTAAAGAAACCGGTTATAGGGTAATTTGTTTATTTCAATCACTCATATGGACACGTCAACGTATGCCAATGAAAGGCTTCAAATTTTGACCTTTGCTCGGCACTCAGGGTCATTGAGCAGTGAGGGTTTTTATCGTGCCAACTCCTACCGTAACACGGTACCTACATTTTAAGGTCATATCCGAAAGACCCGTGGCTTTCACTTGTAGTGCTGAGCGGTTGTCTTAGGAAGAGTCACTACCTACCTGTATGAATTTTAAGGGCGGATTCCGCCTGGAATTTGGGTGGAATTGAGCAGGAATTGGCAAATTCCGGGCGTACTTGAGGCGGAGACGGAATTTTCGAAAAGTTACGCCTCAGTAGAAGAGACGTCTTACAGACGTCATTTCTAATTTCCGGGCGTCAATTGGCAAGTTCAGATTTTCCGAGCGTAAAATGGCAGGAAAATAGAAACAGAAATTACGCCTGGAACTTTCAGAGAGAAGTAAAAGCCTCTGATTGGTCAATTTAATTATCAATTAAGGGTCATTTCAGATAGGAGGTTAAGTTTGAATTTGAGCATGAAGGAGGGAGTTTAGTGTGAGTGTAACAGGAAATGCAGATATATCAATGTTAAGGCTTTTACACTTCTTCTGGATGACACAGTATCTGCTGGTAGGTGTGATTATTAATATCTGGTACCTATTTGATTAAATTTGATTATGATAATGTACAATGATATTGAGTTATAACTTGTTGACCCTAAAATTACATTTAAATATGTTCCTTGCACACATTCTGAGAAATAACAGTCTGATATAGGCTGCAGTGAGTCTTGAACTGTAAACTACTGAGTAAATGAAGAACTGTATTGGGTAACTTAAATGTTTCAGTATGATTATTGAAGTGATAAAATGAACCCATATTGTAAAAAGTTCGTTTAATTCTAAATACACTGTACACAATCATGGTTGTGTTTTAATGTCCCTTACACAAAATTTATAAGTTATATTTCTATACTATGTTAATGACCTGTCATTATGTTTTCTTACAGTTTCTTACAGTTTCAAAAAGCTAGATTTTTAGCTTTAACATTGTAAATCATAATCTAAATGTTTTTCTTTGTTAACAAGGTTTTTAGGTCACATAGTATTATATAATAATAAGGACATTCCAGGCGTAATTCGATTCCAGGTGTCATTCTAGTTTCCAGGCGTAATATTTTTACGGGCGTCATTTATTTTTCTGGGCGTAGCTCATTTGCATTTTTCGCCTCAAATTCCTGCCACTTTCCTCTTGGTTTCCGCTTGGTTTACGCCCGGAACTTGTGTATGACCATATATGTAGAGAGACAAACTGACGCCCGCGGAATTCCCTCTCCAAGTACGCCTCAATTCCCCCTATTTTCGTACAGGTATGTTTACGTCTGAGGGTTTGACGCGGCACCGTGAACGAGAATCGAACCCGGGCCTCCAGATCACGATGCAAACACTCTACCTTTTGTGAAAAAATTCTAATTTTGAGGACAGAAAAAAACACGACCGAAAGTTAATTGAATAAAAATCGCTGAATTTTCTCTTGACACTTGCAGTATCGAAAGCATATGTAATAAACATTTCAAATACTTATTTATTAGTATTATTTATGAGGAAGTTAAACATAAAAATATCGTAGTTTATCTCGTAAAACTGAAAGTTTACAGTTTTGTTTTCAGTGGAATCTATCATATCTCAAAACAGCGAAAGAGATGCAATAAAGTGATGCAAGTTTTTAATTGTAAAAAGAAAAATTGAAATTTTCGATTTCTTTGATCACTTTCTGTGACGACAGAAAGAGGCGATAAATGGGTTTAACCCTATGTATTTTGCATTCTCCTCAAAGTTTATGGATCTTATAAGTTTGGTGTCTTAATCTCATGCTCTTTTGAGATCTAACTCAGATGATTTCTGTGGACACGAAAACAAACGACCTGTGTAATGACGAAAAGTGACCCCCGTAGAATATTGACCGGGGGTCATTTTTCTACGTAGAAATTTGACCCCTTGGTCAATATTATACGTAGAAAAATAGTTTTTCTCCGTGAACATTGTAGAAAAATTAACCCGTAGAATAATGACCCCCTGTCATTTTTTTATGCAAAATCTTTCGTTCTGGTAGGAATATTCATGTAAGGCGAATGTATACGGGTAATACCAAGCATCCCTATGCTTTGAAGTGTTAATTTCCGAAAGCTTTAAAATTTAAATAACGAAATCAAAGCTATACAATACCTTACATTAATTATATAAACAGTTTTATCCCCATTAAAGAAAAACAATATCTACATGCAGGCACGTAGCATCGTTTTTAAAGGTGGGGGAAGAGCCAGAGAATTTTTTTTAACTTTCCTGTAAAAGTTGACAAGCAAAGAAAAAAAAGGAAATTGCTCAAACTCGAATTTCCTATTTCCGGGGGGGGGGGGGGGGGGGGTGGCAACTATTTTTCAATGCCATTTTTCTTTCATTTCCAATTTTTTTGCATAAACAACTTCATTTCCATGATATCACTTTTCTGTGCTAAGAAGTGGGGAGGGGGGGGGCAATTGAATAAACATTTTCAATAGTAAAGGTAATGTTGGGAAAAAAGTGGGGGGGGGGCACCCCCCCTCCCCCCCCCCCCCCCCGCACCTGTTGCTACGTGCCTGACATATACTCTTCAAAAAAAGAAACGCATAGTAGGAACGATGCCCTGAAAAATGTATGATAGTTTTGTCATACCTTTTATTTTTGTTTGGATACGATGTATTCGAGTAAAATGCATGATTTTTTTAATGCAATTGTTAACTTTACAGATATTCTACAAGTCTCACAGACAAAAAGACCCGATTTTGCAAAATTTCTCCCAAAATTTTGATTTCAATTTTCATTTGTTGAATTCCGACGCAATTCCTTTAGGTACAAAGGGGCTATCAAAAGCGGGGGTTCTCGATATTTTGAATCTGATTTTTTCTGAAAAATGACGCTTCCTAAAAATGCTACACCTGAATGTTGCAAGGCACAAAAAGGAAAATGGGCGACTGGAAGCAGGGGTACCGCAATCTACAATTGTAAGAGGTTTTAATGTTACACACAGAACATATCTAACCTATAAAACATCAACCATTAACATCGAACACACAATGTTCGCAAAAAATGTGACATCAGCAGCCCAGCATCACTTCCGAAGATTACGTTAATTGTATGAATGGAATGCAAGGACGTCATCTAAAGCATTAGCTATCCCTGAACTGCACAGATCATCTAACAAGACCGTTTTCAGTTGTCTAAGAATTATTGCAAGAGAATTATTCATGCTATTGTTCCGACTCCACAACACCCCAAATGTCGACTTCAAAGATCTCAGATCAATAGAGTATGACCACAGCATCACTGCTGAACATTTTGGTTAACCTTCTAGTCCAGAATGTTTAGCTGAAAGCCTCTTATAAGTTTAAGAGTGCTTATGATCTGCAATGAATCTTAGACAGATAACTGCCTCCAGGCCGATAATAAAGTTGGTGGTGGTAGTGTAATGATATGGAAAACGGTATTATAAGAAAGAAAAAAAAAATTGATTTGGTTCAAGTTTAATGGACTCTGATGGAAAAAGGTACTCTAACCATTTTCTACCTACACATACCCATTCAATTTTGCAGAATCCTAGAGCCGTATTGCAATCTCAAAATACACAGCTACATATATATGACTCGTTTGACACACCTACTCTTGCAAAGAAACAACAATCTGTTTCAGCCACAGTCATGTAAATCGCTAGATTTAATCCAAATTAAGCAGCATTGGACAAAATGGATTGACGTGATTTGCCAAAGACAATCGCATCCCCAGACTCCGCAACAGCTGACCAAAGTTTTACATTTGGAGTGGGAGAGTATTCCTATACAGTTTTTATTACACACATTTGCTTCCATTTGATGCCGTTTGTGGTTATCATTTGTGTCTGCGGGGGGCATACCAGATATTGATCTATAATGGTCTTAAACTGACGATAATTTTAAAATTATTGAGTAATTATGACATTTAGATAGTATTCCTGTTGCTTTCCACATTTCTGTTCTATCAATGCATCATTTTACTAAATAATCTTAATGTTCAATGTGTCACTAAAATTCTACTATGCGTTTCTTTTTTTGAAGAGTATATATTAAAATGTTCGAAGGCTATTAGGGCAAAGATATGCACATTCATAGAATCGTTTATTACATTTGATATAGCTAGTTTCCACAGTTGTCATTTTAGTCGTTAAAGGGTCATTTTCTCGCTGGTGTCCGCAAAAAAAGTTTCAAAAATTTCCATAATTAAATAAATATAAATCTTTGATTTTACCCTAAATAAATAATTTGCAAAACTCAAAATTAAGTTTCATTTACATAGTTTTATGTATTTTTTACCTGTTCGTCCGTCTGTCTGTTTGTCTATTTGTCCGCAAAAAACTTAAACCTTGCTTATAAATTTAGATTGGGTGGGACGTTCCCGATGTGTAATGCATTTCCCGTTTTTCATGAAAAAAGTATAGTTCCTTATATAAGGTAGTTAAAAAGTATGCATTTTAAAGTAGAATGCATACAAATGTATATGTAAGTTTAAAGGTAAGAGCTAAGGGAATGGCACTTTATAATTTAAATACTTTGCTTTTCTTACTTCTATGCTATGTTTTTGGATTTGTTAAAGTTTTCAATGTTTATAGTTATCAGAAACATATTAACCGTTTTAGGAACAAAACCTTTGAATGATAATATAAATAAGAAGCCTTAAATATCATAAATTTATGCTCCTCAATGAAGAAAGATGTGGAGATCATGAACAGTATTCAATATCAAATTCCATAAAACAATACAAAATAGGAGCAGAGCAAACACGGACCTCCGAAACATCAGGTGTTATGGAGGAGTGACTATCCCCTGCTGACCGGTAACACACTTTGTGTGTTCCTTGTCATGATCGGGAAATAACGAAACATCCGTCGTCAATTCAGTGTATAAATAAGGGACCAAAAATTAGTATGAAAAAGGTCAGTCAACATTTGACTCAATGATAAATTGTATTTGCTAACAAGATCATTTTATCGACCAAAGCAGTTACGAAATGATGACTTTAAACAAGACTGCTGATATTCTTGTTTCATCTACTTGCTTGTCAATAATTTACCTCGTTTTAGAAATTGTTCATACGTAGAGGATGCTCTTGTGTATCGAATCAACTGAGATATATATTAAGTCTGTATGCTGGTGAAGAAGGTATGTTTCTGCATAAGTAAGGGAAGATGACGATAGAAAAAATAAAGACATCGGGTTTATCATAAAGCTTGGTTGTTAGATTATATTAACGTCTTTTTCAAGTAAAATGTCCAAGTATGAAACAGATGTGTCAGACTCTGTGGTATATTTTATCTCAAACTAATATTTTGTTTGTGGAAATAGGGAATTAGTGCTAGCTAGCCAAAGAGCAAAAGCCATCTTATGCATAAAATGGCCCTGAACTTATATCAATTAATTAATTATCACCCTCTTTTCCATTTCATATATCAAAATAAAGTAGATACTTGATGCTTTCATTTTCTATAATAAAATTTCGTTTTGAGAATCCGCATATTGGAAAACAGGCTTTGAGAAATTGCAATGTTCTTGAATTTTGAAGAAAACAGGCGTATTTGACTACCTTCAGCAAAGAATTAAAATATGAGCACACCCCACGATCCAAAAAATAAAACATGTTTTTTGATCTTCAGTAACAGAGCTTCCATTTCGTATTTGCATATTTTGGATCAGAGGTTGTGCTCTATATGAAATGATGAAAAAATGCTTCAACTTTTGGTCATTTTCAAAGGAATTTACAGGATATAGGGAAAATGACGCATTTTATGACGTCATAATGCATAGACTGGATGTAAAATTACGTCACAATTAATAGACACGTGGTCACCAAAACTTCAAGTGATAAATACTGCATTTGCAACATGAACTGAGCAGTTTTGATTTTTCAGAAATTCTCAGGGCCAAATAATGCCCAAAGTGGCTCTTGCTCTTTTGTGCAAGCAGGTTCACATCGAAATTTATTATCTAATTTTTACAATAACTGTCAGCAAAAAGAAAAAACAGTCTGATACTGATGAATTGATGTTACTTTTATTTCCTTTTGTTTATGTAATAAAATTTTTCCCGTGCAATTCCAGACACAGAAAATCGATATTATCGTTTTTTACGCTTCTATTTATTTCTGCATCTGTCCATTTGTCTTAAAATTATAAAGGGCGGGTCACGTTACTTTTTTGCGTCAAATGTCACGACTATATCTTTAATCGTTTCTTCTTTAGAATGTTATACTAGTGTGATAGCTTCAATGAAATAAAAAAAATGTTTATTGGTGGGACTGACATATTTTGCAACTACAATTTAGATGCAGAAATGTGCTGCAAAAATATATTTCAGAGAGAAACATTGAAATTTCGATTTCTTGTGAAGACAGGAAGTGACGGCGGACGATCTTAACCCAAATGGATTTGCTTACCATCAAAATCTATTACTCCTATAAGTTCAGTGTCTTAATCTCATAGTGTTTCTGAATTGACTCGGACAAAATGCTTTTGGAAAAAAACGGAAATTGGACATATCGGAGGACAGGAAGTAAATTTCGAAAAAAAAAACATCTTGGGGTATTTTTCATGATCTATTATTAATTAGAATTTTAAGAAAATTCGACAAGTCATCTCTCAGAAACCTAGCCGAGAAAATATAGGGGAAAATTAATAATAAATAAAATTTGAAACGAAAGACTTTGATAAGAATTATAGATAGAACAAAAATTATGTTTCAAAGTATGCTGTGGAGTACTGCATTTTGCATCTTTGTTGTTACGAATGAAATTAAAAGCACTGTTTGCCTTTATTATACGAAGAAATTGTTAAAAAAAATCAGCATACCTGAATCATGTTTTAGTTCCTCATGAATCACAAACGATATTTATGGTAAATACTTTAAACTCAAATGTTATGTTTGCTTACGTAAATTCTCCTTAGGTTTCATATTTTCTCTGTAAGTAGTTATCAGCAATTATGACGTCATGGTTTTGTATTTTACCCCTGTTATCAATAAAAAGCTATTTTTATAAGCAAAAAACACGATTTTGTCTATATTTATTATTAAATTCTAAGATTTCAAGTCAATCTTAAAAATATAATGATTTTAAGAAATCGTTATATCTAAAGTTTACTTCATATAACTTGTTATGACGTCATTATGTATAGGTAACTAGGAAGTCTCGATGTAGTCTTTAGGTATCCGACCCATATAAGAATCCACATGTCTAACTCTAAATAATTATAATATGAAATATGTATGGTATTATTCCAAAAACATTCGAAAAAAGAAGATTTACCAAGAGAAATTTTCAAAAACTTCATTACCTAAGCAGTTATTTATAAATAAGGATTCCATTAAAGTTTATGAAAAGAAAAAAAACTAAAAAAAAAAAAATAAATCTTAAGAATATCTTAAGAAAATGTGTTTTTTAACAGAAAATGGGATTCATATATATTTTTTGCATTTTTAGCATGCAGTGATTGCACTTATTTTGATTTCACCAATTTTAGTACACAAACAGTATTTCATCTTGTTGAAATATAAGTAAGAGTGTAACAAAAACTAAAATAGAAAGCAAGATGTGTTTGTTAAACACTATGCGCTCGGTGGCAACAAAGTTTGAAAAAACTTTTTTTAACATGTAGGTGACAGTCAAGTTCACAAGGCCATTGACCTTGGTGTCGTTTTATAGAGTTTAATTAGTGGAGTATGCATACCAAACATGAAGTCTATATATCCTATGGTTCAAACGTTATGGCAAAAGTTCGAAATAGCTTTTTTTAGCATTATGACGTCACGGTCAAAGTCACAAGTTAATTGACCTTGATGGTTTCTGAAAGAACGTAATTAATAGAGTATACATTCCAAATATGAAGTCTATATATCCTATGGTTCAAACGTTATGGCAAAAGTTCGAAATAGCTATTTTTAGCATAAAGGTCACACTTAAGGTTAACAGTTCATCGACCTTAATGTCATTTCAAAAAGCTTCATTTGTTGAGTATGCATACCAAATATGAAGTCTCTATCTCCTATGTTTTCAAAAGTTATCACAAAAGTTCAAAAAAGCTATTTTTAGCATACAGGTCACACAAATTCATTGACCTTTGTGTCGTTTGAAAGAACTTAATTAGTGAAGTATGCATACCAAATATGAAGTGTTTATCTCTTATAGTTCAAAACTTATGGCGAATGCTATACTTGACAACAGACAAACAGATAACCAGCCAAACAGACAAATAGACAGGACAAAAACAATATACGCCTCAGATCTATCGATCTGTGTGCATAAAAATACAATATCGCATTGAAATTGAACTATACCTCGCTCTAAGGTTTTAAACGAACACTGCCCCACCCCGCACTTGTTTCCTAACATATTTCAATTGATATACTTCAATGATATTGCAAATGAAATTAACGGTATATAAAATGTCTTCTAAAATGATACATATGAAAATGTAAAAAAAAAAAAAAACAACAAAGAAAGAAACAAACAAACAAAAAAGCATATGGATACTATTTTGCTGGGGTTATAGTTCCAACCCCGACTGTGAAATTTGGGAAGTAAATAGAAAAGATAATTCTTAATGTAAATTTTAAGAAAGGTTCAGATAAAAGAACTTCATAGGAATTTTAAAAACAGGAAAAAGAAAAAAATAAGCTCAATGCTCAATAAGAAAGACAAGGAAGAAATACTATACTGCATTAATGTAACAAGAACAAAAGTCAAGATAGAATGACTCAAAAAACTTCCTTTGGTTATAAAGAAACTGCATCATGTAAATTTAAACAGCATTATGAAAGATTAAAAGTTAACAAGAAATATTTGAGCATCAAATTAAAATCCAGTCTTTATTATGCGTTTTAAATATATTACAAGGAAGAAATAATGTTTAAAGACTATTTGACTCTGATTTATTTTTCCTGCTTTACCAATGTAGAAAAAAAGGATCAAGAGTGATGTTTGATTACATTTTCAATAACATACTAAAACCATCTGTTTCAATGTCAACAAAACAATGCACCATCTAGGTTGCAAACTTATATAAATATGTTTATTATAACGGCATCCCAGTTATTCAATAAATGGTACGTGTAGTTTGTATAGAATAAAAAAATATATATATTTTATTAGCACCCACATAGGAATTTCTCTATCAAATAAGTTTTTTTAATAATGCTTGCATTTTTATCTGCTATACTTACACTGTATACGCTGTTAAACTTTAATTTGCACTTAAAAATTAAGAAAACCTCCACTTCAAGCTGCCTAATTACAGGATTGAAAAGCTTTCTTACCCATTAACACAATTATCATAATTATCATGTCGTCCTGAATGAAGTCGAACGACATATATATATGAATAAACGTATTGTCTTGCACAGGGCTCGGAGAATGATTATGAAACTTCACAGAAAAATAATCACCACCTTCAGATATGTCACTTACAATTGTTTCCATGCGTATTACAAATCATTTTTTTCACAAGAACAGTTCCATTAACACGTTACAACTTACTGAGCTGTTACGCAACATACACTAAATGTTCACGTAATGGAAATAGAAATTTACCATCCGCAAGCACCTTTTAGCGCGGTATACGTTTCTCTAAAGTTTAACGTAAATAATATTATGACGCTATATTTCAATACAAAAATAACTTTTCTTATTTGACGAGATTTTTGCAAGTATAAAATTAAAGGAAATAGTCATTAAAGTAACGATTAAATGAATTTTTTAAAGTGCGTGAAAGTGCTTGATTGCGGGGAAACGGTATATGCATGATTTTGTGTTAGAAATAGGAAATGGTATATGCATAAAAATGTGTGACTGCGGGGAAGGGGGTTAAACTGTTCAAAAGTTTATTGCTGTTTATCAATAGTTTTGCAAATAATTATGAGTATGCTGCACAGAGATTTTTGTTGGCAAAGAAATAAAGAATGTGTTATTTTATATATCCTTCCTTCTTTTGGGTTTAGAAAAGTTGACATCACGTGTCAGTTTTTGAAAAATAAAACTGTATATAAGGCCTAGTACACCCGATGTGCAAAATTTCAACAAAGCGTAACATTTGATTTGATATGATATATTGTTTATCTCATTTAAAAAGAATTCTTAAAGCCAGTCCCTCTTTTTTACGAAGCCTGTGCTGTGAATTTAATATCATCGATGTGGAGAACAAGTAAGCGTTTCACTCATCAGTTTTCTCTTATAATAATTAAAGCAATATGAGCTGCATTTTTGAGAATTTTATTTTGCTTGTAAATTGTGTTATTATGATTATTCTGTATGTAATCTAAACCCTTATGATCAATAAAACAAAAACATAAAGTTTTAAAATGTTTCAGAAGAAATATTTCTGTACAACCGAATATACAGTATTATATAAGAAATCATTATTGTACAGGACGACAATTATTCAATTTTGCTTTAATCAAAGCGTATAAAAAGTTCTTTCATGAACAACAGAAGTTTATAAATGTTCTATTTTTCTGCAATTGAAATAGTTAATTACAAATTTGCAACATTTTTTTCCCGATGTTAAACATGCGGCTCATATTGCTTAAACAATATGTAAATATAATTGCAAATGCGTTTTATCCTTAAGGAGTGCACAATCTAAATCAGTAAGTACCCTTTATCATTAGAAGTTCCCTGTCTGAAGCTTTAAGAAATATATCTCTTTTATAATATATTTCAAATAATTATGATTTAAAATATTACTTTTTGTCATAAGGGGATTGAGGATCCAACTGTCTTCATTTTCTGATCATTTATTTCACACAATCTTGGAATCTAATTTCCTTACATTTTTTATCTTCACGCACGTGTATACATGTAGTCATCAATATGTTTGCAGTTTTTTTATAATTATTGGGATAATTTTAATTTAATCTTGAGTGTCATTTCACTTTTCTTTGCTTACAATTTATACTTTAAGCATATTAGAATCACTTTTGATATTCACATCACGATTTCGTTGCTAGTTAAGTAGAGTGATCTCCAATGAGCCAATATTTCATATAAACCGCATGTTACACTCTGTGTTATACTCTAAATAATCTATGCAGTGGCTATGTTTTCAAAGGTATCTTAGGAGACAGGGCACATGTCACATGACTAAAAAGACATATTACGTCATAATCGGTGATGATATACATGTTAAATGTTGTCAAAATCAACAGTTCTTGTGTAAGTTTATTCTAAATTCTAAAATTGTTCTTTTAATTTTTTATTTAAGAAATTATTATTAATACATTTTTTAAAGATGCCAACATTTAGATATTGTGAAGTTGCCCAATCATCACATTTGTTTCCCTTTACCCTATAGTCTGACGTCAGTGACGTCATAAACGTAGTGTTTGAATTATCAGTGCAGCGAGATCAAGTACACATACCCGTAATGATCAGTTTTATTTCATAATAAACAGGTAACAGTCAATGTGTCGTGATAAATTTTCGATGCAGATTTTTTAAATTAATATTTTTTCGTGTTTAGTAGCAGAGATTCTCTCTATTTAGATAATTTTGAATGTTTATGTTTTGGTGTGACGTCACAATTGATTTCACGCACTCAGAAAATACACACGTGGCGCGTTTTTATCACGCCTACGTCAAATTCAACGATGCCCTGTGCGATATTGAGGTAAGTTTCACCCTGTGGTATTTATGCAGTTAATAATTACAGTAAAGGACTGACATTCAATTGTAAATTTAGAAATATTTATGGAATCAGTTTTTTTTTTTCTAAATGAGGTTTTTGTCGGTCGTTGAAGCTGCCTTTTAAAATGCAGAAGTTATCCTACCCAAAAACTATATAAAATTAAAACAATTGCTTTCAGATAAGTTAAACACTATGAATATTCTAAAATATTTGTGTGTATAGTGTTATCAATCATATTTCTCGTTTGTGCGTAAAAATTCGCATTTTGGACTCTGTTATGGGCCCGCAAACATGAAGTATCTAAACTCCACATAAATTCTAAACAGGGCAGTATTTGTGTGGCGATATCTTTTACATACGAGGGGCGTTCAATAAATAATGTCATTGGGGCTCGGAAAGAAAGAAAAGCTTTTCTATGACTTAGTCTTAATGATCTAACTAAAATTTTCTCTTTCAATTAAAACGCATATCCGTAACATTTTCATTCAATTTCTAATTGTTTTTTAACACATTTTTGAGTATGACCCTTAGTATACTGGAATATGGCAGATCCTATGATTATCTGTACTTGTTTTTTTTCTTTCTGATAGGTCTTTTTCTGAGTTTAGGAAATGAAACTAGTCAAAGGTTGAAAGGTCTTGCAAATTTTGTTGGTGTGACAAAATATTTACTTTCTGTTTATACCCAAAACTCCTTTATTCTTCATGGCCTGTGGGTTTGGCCGCCGTCATGAAGACATTTAATGTAGTGTATTCCTCATTCTGTTACCTTTCTCTCATAAGCTTTTCAATACTTTTGGCAAAAAATTGTTTTCTAGACTCCTCCAGATATTTGAACTTCCTCCCCGAATATGCATTTGAAGAACAAGACCGCTAATATTTCAGAAATTAGCATATAAATCAGTTTTATGCTCCTGCAATTCTTTGCAGTTTTGTCAAGTGCATGTTATTGTAAATTTGTTCTGAGGGATTAAAGCAAAATGGATTCAAGTTTTATTATCTGTTAGAATATCACACAAACGTGGATAAGTACAATTTTTGATTTTTTTTAAAGAATTGTTTGGATATTCCTACACGCTGTCGTGTTCACTCATTTTTCAAAATATAGGATGACCTTTGAGTATTAAACATTTTTACCATAAAATGTTTATCTACAACAGTATGAACTATTCCCAAATTGATTTTTATCAATTTTGCTATGTGTCATAAAGTCAATAAAACATAATCAGTGATAATTTGTTGAAATGTCGCAAATTTACATCGGTTGTTGTAGGTCATTGTTGCCAAGGACGGTACCCATTTTTGACGCCCATTATATAATTTTTGTTGATTGAAATCTACATGTTCACTAGTCTATAATCAGGCATTGGTTGTTGTAACTTTCACATATTTCAGTTAATATATTTTTGAAATATTAACAAGTTTTACAGCTACTTTAATGAAGCGTTTAAAATAACTCTAGTTAACTGATTCTTGACTATTCATTTTTAATGCAGTGTCTCGAATATCCCTTGTTTTCCAGCTTCCGACGATGAAATAAAAAAAATGCGATGAAAAGTTGTCATACAAACTGATATCAATTCATTAAAGATTCAATAATGAGAGAATATAAAGCTTTATGTCATATGATTACTATGTTGTATGTCATCAAGCTAATGACATTATTTATTAAACGTCCCTCGTAAGGCAAGAAATCCCATGACCGGACCGTTTAAAAATGTTAAGAACATATTAAATTAGTAATATAAAGAATACGAAGAAATTTCATTGACAGGACTTTTTTAGCTAAAGGTCCTGTTCCTCCTTAAGACTAAGATATGTCAGAGACACATATTAAGATCCGACTTAGTCTTATTTCAGGTTTTAGAAAGGGTCTTTAAAAAAGAGATGTCTTAAAAATTATCTTATCTATAGGACACCACATGAGGTGTCTTAAGACTAAACTAGAACTCCTAAACATGGCTGTTGTTTACCATTACTGGTTACAAAGACGTCGCTTACGTCTTGAGCGAGTATTTGGGGATATTGACAACCTCTTAGATTAACTTGACGATGCTGATATAATCTGTAAGTGCAGACTCCCACGGCATTTGATCACAGGCTTTTGCAGGGACTTAGAACCTCACCTTCATCGACCTACTTTGAGGTCACACGCGATGCCTTATAGGTTATGTTCGCTTTACGCTTCTATGTAAGAAGGGGTTCAGGTTGTAACAGCTGATGTTCATAGATATCGCGCCCAAGTGTGTCCAAAATAATAAAATATGTTTTGAACTGCTTCAGAAGAATAGCACCCGAGTATATAAAATGCCAACTCTCGACTTCAACTGTTAGAAGTTATGCAAGGCTTTCATAATGTTGCAGATTATCCTAATGTTACTGGTGCAAAAGACTGCACTCATTTCAGAATTAAATCCTATTATTATTCAATCTATGTTAAGGGGGTGTGTGACTACAATCTGCGTTTTTAAACATTGTTGCAAAATGGCCAAGCAGTACACATAATGCATTTGTACTTGACAACTGTAGACTAACGGATTTGTTCGAAAACGGAGCAATTTTTTTGAAGGGTGACTTCTTGGAGACAGTGGATATCTCTTACGTCCATAACTTTTGACTCCTGTGATTAAGCCTGCAATACCAGCAGAGGAAACGTACAATATCGCACATATTAGGACGAGAAGCACAGTTGAGCGTCGTTTTGGTATGCTGCAGTTTGATTCCAATGCTTAAATACAAGCGGCGGAACTCTTAGTTACTCACTATGCAAAACTTGTCAGATTGTTGTGGCCATGGCAGTTTTACATAACATCTGCATTAATAATAGAGTTACCTTACCAGCTGGTTGTGTTAATCCATGTGATAATGGTAGAATAGTTGAGCAAAATAACATTGTAAATTTTGATGATAAATTAATCGTTTGAAACAGGCTCATCAGAGGGAGCTCGAGATTCTCATAATATGAATAAACTTATGTGTTGCACAGTGCTCAAAAGATGGAAACATTTACATCAACATTTCATTGTGTACAGTCTTTAAACATTTCATGTTCATACATAACAGTAATAGTACATGAAAATATTACGTTCTATTACACTTTCTTAAAAAAAAATTCGGTCTCCATTGTCTTTATCTAAACAATTTCTTCTGGGGATGTGAAAACTATTCCCATACTACTCATGTATATTTAATGTTTCTTTTGCTTTATTACTACTTTTGCCTGTTCAATTTCCAGCATTTTCATCTCCACTTCTAACCTTTCTTTATCCACCTTCAGCATTTCTCTCTGTATTTCCAGCACCCAGTCCTCACCATATGGATCTTAAGAGGAGTTCTTCTTTTCTGGTGTCTGTGAACTCTTAGCACCAGTGGTGTCTATATGTATATGTACATAACTGCTATACGTCTGGCTTTTTTAGTTTCAGGTGTGAAAAGGTTAAATTATTTTGGTATAATTAACATGAGAAATTACTCGCTGAGGCCAATATTGTTTGTGATACCTCAGGGGGATGCAGTGAGGTACTACTAGTAGTTTGTGGAATGCTCTATAGAGAATCCTTAGATACAGGGGTTCCTTTGTATCCAGTCCTTCTATGACGCCGTCTTTTGGCATGTCCCAATGAAGGCCACTACCGTGTCCTCCAGCGGAGTAAGCGACGGAGTAAGTTGCCCTGCAACTTTTTTTTAGTCCACTTTAACGCACTTCCTCGACGGTTCGTGTATGCCCATTGGTGGAACATTCATTCACTTTTTCGCAAATGGAGTCCATAATGCTTTTTTGCAATTATTTATTGTCACATTGGATAAGTTTGCAAACAAAACGGCTTTATTTTTCTCCATTTACTTCAGCAGAGTTTGGAGCTCCGGTTCATCTTCGTCTAGGAAAGTCCTATGCTTAACCGAGAATCAGTACAAACAAACGCAGTAACTTCATGTAAAACCGTAAACTCATAATTTTTTTCTTTTAATTTCAGAAAATGTCACTTTTAAATTTTTTACCACATTTATTGTCTTCAACGAACACTAGACTGCTTTTTCTATATACAGATATAGTGCTTTGTCTCACATTTGGCAGCAATTAATTTTTTTGGAAAAATTCAAATCGTTTTAATCTCACTCTATTTTACCTTTTAGAAACTTCAAAACATATTGTTCTCCATCTTTTGCAATACAAATACATGTACATAGTGCTTGATTATACACTTGGAAGCAATTTTTTTTTATAATTTTAAATCACATACATCTCACTCTTTTTGATCTTTAAGAAATTTCAAACAATTTCAATGGTTTTCTTTTTCTTTCAAAATACAGAAACTGTCCGTTAGAAGCAATTGAAACATAATTTTAATTAATTTTGTGAATATATTAAATCATTGAAATTTTATTTGATTTGATTTGTAAGAAACTCCAGACATTGTATGATGTTTTTTTTTCACTTTTAAAAGACCATTAATGTCAATGTTTTAATAAATTGAAGCTATTTTAAACTCTTTGAAAAATCAAATTTTTTAAACTTTATTTAATTTTACTACAAGAAACCCATTTTATGTTGTTTGTCCTCAAAAGTAATTGAGATTGTTTTAACAATTGAATGTAATTCTCGTTCATTTATTGTTTTAATTCGAGTCTTTCTTTTTAAAATTAAGGCAATCAAAAGAGTGAGCCATGAGAAAAACATCATTTTCAAATCATCATCATTTGATTAGTTCATTCAATACCACGTCCCCATTAAGCAGTTAAAGGGTTAGCCCCTATATATAACTTTTGCAAATATCTCGGAAACAAAAAATATTTCTGAATATTCAGTAGTTGTTGAACAAAAAGTGTCGTATGGTTCATAATTAGGGGCCACAAGGGGCCAGAATGCTAAATCTTTTATCCTTCATATCTCAAAATTGAGAAATATTTTGATAAGTAATATTGAATAAAAAATATCATGAAGATCATTACTTTATAATCTGTCATTTTTTTATATATAACGTCCTCATTAAGGAGTTGAAAGGTTGGTCTCTAGATATTTCTTTTGCAAATATCTCGGAAACAAAAAGAAGCAATGAATAGTTGTTGAACAAAAATGTTTAAAATCCTGAGAACTTAAGTTAAAATCAAGAAAAAGGGGCTGGGTACTCAAATTAGGGACTGAATGGGGCAAACAGTCTACAATCAAAATCTTTTTCACAGTCAATATATCAGCAATCTACACCTATATATTATACGTTTTACTTTATATGTTACATTAATAGTTGCCATAAGGGACCAGATTGCTAAATCTTTGTTGCTTTATATCTCAAGAGGGACCAAAGGTTTAATGGGTAAGTCTTTCAATGTTCAGTATCTTGTTACACATTATGGAGCCAATTTTGTACTCCTTAACAATTGTTATCATTATTTTTGAACGAAAATCTCAATTAAAATCTTATCTCATCTCATCAAGAATCGAACGGAAGATCCACTTGTTGCTCGCAACGAGATCGTTTCTAATTCATTTTTATCTTTAAAAAAAAATCATGCAGAAGATTTCTTGGAGTTCTCTTGTTCGATTTTATCCAAACTTTCATAGTACATGCCTTGGCATCTGCATTAAATTCCGGTCATTTCAAGTATTTTCAATTTCGATCGAAAGTTATCATCCTTTTATTAAAATTCAGAGAACCACCTTGTCTGCGATGGAACTCAAAAACGGCTTAAAGCACATCTAGAACGCTGAAATTTTCAGTGAAAACCTTGGTCAGAATATTTTCCGGGAGTCCTAGTATGAAAGCTTGGAGGTTGTCAAAATTTAAGACACGAATCAGAAGTGATTTTTTGAAACATTTTGCATCACATCTTTTTATTTTCAATTGTTTTGTTTTAACATACTGAACAATATTTGTGTAGAATGACAAGATCTCAAACATGATGTCTAAAAAATGAATGTGCTGACTCATCACATGAAGTGCCGAAAGAGGCCAAAAGTCTTTTTAAATAACGCTTTGATAGTCAATATCTTGTTATACATAACAAAAACAGAAATGTTTTCATCAGAACCTTCAACAATATACAGCTTACTCCACTTATATTGGAATCGCTTCTTTTGAAATTCTGCTTATTTTGAAATAAAAATAAATCCCTCGTTTTTGCCGTTCATATTCTTTGCATTAAAATAACGGTTATATTGAAATCGGCTATATTGAAATATCGCTTATATTGAAGCGACTGATCGGTTACAACAGGTGATAATGAGTTGTTTTCATAACGGTTATTCTGAAGTACTCTCTGGCGACTGTTGTTACGGTTGGGAACATAAATTATGCCTAACTGACCAATTGATATACAAAGGTGTGAATAATTTTAAAAAAGTTTTCATCTTATATGTTTTATACTGCATTCTCTTGCGAAATAAAATTATTCACTGTTAAATTCTTTGTTTCCACGTATATGATAACGGATGTATTGAGGCTAAACGTATAGTAACCCCAAAAGAATTTGAAATAAACGTTTACTTAACTTTGAAATTAAAAACGTACTGTTAATGGCTATTGATAACCATAAATTAAAAATAGCTAAGGGTTAAAGCCGAGTACACTTACGATGAAATACGAGTAGTGTTCATCAGTACTCAGCCGTATGAGTCCGGTGATTTTTCTCCAAAACGTAATTTTCATTTTCAGACCAGAAGGCGTTACACGAACAGATAATGCTAATTCTATATTAAAATCACAATATTGTCAATTGATTTTTAACAATAAGATCTTTTAATACTGCATTTTTAAAGTTAAGATCAGATACCAGTCCAATTCTGGGTAGAAAGGACTTTCCTCAGTCAATGTAAGACCTCAGCACAGCACACAGTATCTACAAAGAATAGTTGTGTTGTCAGTGGCCACATAATTCTATGTAACTTGTGAACAACTTATAAACTTGTATAAACATGCCATGACATGTTGTTATAATACCTTATGCAGTTCTAGAAAAGAGGCAAATATATATATATATATATATATATATATATATATATATATATATATATATATATATATATATATATATATATATTTATAAAGCACAAATTATTCTTAAACTAATATAACTGCCCTAAGTGAAGGAATATTAATATAGAAAGCACGGAGAAATTCACTTTTACAAGGATACTCACTTCCGCCCCAGCCCGGGGTTGAACTCTCGACCTACGGAATCTGTCTCCTGGCAGTACAGGAACAGCGCGTTAGACCGCTCGGCTATCTTGGCAAGTTAAAAAACTTGCTTTCGATGCCGATGGAATTCTCACAACGCTGCCCTACACTACACGGTCATTGAGAATGGAAGTGAGATACAGTTATTTCAGGAACAGCGCGTTAGACCGCTCGGCTATCTCGGCAAGTTAAAAAACTTGCTTTCGATGCCGATGGAATTCTCACAACGCTGCCCTACACTACACGGTCATTGAGAATGGAAGTGAGATACAGTTATTTGGACATTAGTTTTTAGAGGAAAAAAAACTAAAAACTAATGTCCAAATAACTGTATCTCACTTCCATTCTCAATGACCGTGTAGTATAGGGCAGCGTTGTGAGAATTCCATCGGCATCGAAAGCAAGTTTTTTAACTTGCCGAGATAGCCGAGCGGTCTAACGCGCTCTTCCTGCACTGCTAGGAGACAGATTCCGTAGGTCGAGAGTTCAACCCCGGGCTGGGGCGGAAGTTAGTATCCTTGTAAAAGTAAATTTCTCCGTGTCTCTCTCTCTCTCTCTCTCTCTCTCTCTCTCTCTCTCTCTCTCTCTCTCTCTCTCTCTATATATATATATATATATATATATATATATATATATTGTGTGTGTGTAAAAGGATTAGATTTCTTTGTTTATACACAAGGTGTATAAAAGCCTAGAGACATGTAAATCAACTAAATGTAAATAGAGTATTATTGTCTTTAAAGAGACAATTATTGTATGATCTGAATAGTTTCATGTAAAAAAGTGTGAAGAGATTGAATCTTTTTGATGTCAATAATTACAGCACTGTGTTGTAATTTACAGAGAAATCTCCCTGACTGGGGAAACCAACACGTTATTCTGTTATGGAGTGAAACTACAGGAAAAAGACAGATATAAAATAAATGTCTGCTCTAGATGATGCATAGATTAGTGTTACAGAAATCTGTCACAGTGACAGGTGTTTGTAAAAGTCGTCACATTTCCCCTATATCATTAGGCCGGGTCTGGATCAGTGATGGTAACAATCTTATCTTGACGAACACAGCAGGTGATGAACTAGATAATGTGACTGATATAAAGCAGTATAGCTATGGAGGACACACCGTGAATAATGACGGTGATTTAATTTATATAGACAATCACGGTAATATTAACAAACTGTCTACATATAACAAAATAAAGACTACATTAATAAAGTGCAGAGCACCACGGGTACTATGGATACCACAGTGTATTTTCAGCTCCCCCTCCACTGGAGACCTACTGGTCGGGATGCTTAATACTGGTACAGTTACAGGCAAGGTAGTGCGTTATAACTCCACAGGAGAAATCATCCAATCCATACAATACGACAACACAGGTTGTGAACTGTATAGTAGACCTATCTACATAACAGAGAACCGCAATGGAGATGTTATTGTGTCTGACATTGGCTGTGTTGTAGTGGTGACAGACTGTGATGGTAAACATCGCTTCTCCGACAGAAGTCTATTTCCACTAGGAATCTGTACTGACGCGCTGTCACACATCCTGGTGTGTGATTATAACACCAAGTCAGTGCAGATGTTAGACAGGAACGGTCACTTCCTGTCCCAAATACAGATCTCACAACACGGGATAGACTATCCACTGGGCCTGAGTTATGATGATAACACACAACTACTATGGATAGGGTCATACGACAGCAACATAGTCAACATATACATAGTGTTACATCGGAACTCTCTGACCGGTAAGTAACACTGTAAATAGTTTTAGTTAAGTATATAAATAGAGGATATCTATAGTGTGTGATTTGATATTGGCTTTATCCAGCGAGTTGAAATGGTGTATATATTCGCGAGGCTTGCCGAGCGAATATACCCCATTTCAATGAGTTGGATAAAGCCAATATCAAATCACACAATCATACATGTTCTATTTATCTCATACGACTTTCATTTTAACAAAACTTTGAGACGTCCCCTGCAAAACTACATGAATGATTGCTAGATTCAAATTGATGACATAACTTGATGACGTCGCACCGTTGATGTTGCTATGCCTCGAAAGAAAGTAGATCATGTTCAAAATTTAGAATGTTTGCTATCTGCATCTTTGAAAACATTATGTGACAATTACTTGAACTTTATATGTACATCAAGCGAACTTCTGATTGGAATTCGTAAGGGCCATGGGAACATGAAAATTAACTCGTTGTACGATGGCAGTACAAAACGTGCATAGGCAAGGCCAGGCTACTAGTCTTGAAGATTCATTTTTGATCCATATGGTAAGTTATACCTACATTACTAGGTAGGCATACATAGTATGATGTAAGGAAGCATTATTGAAGATGCTAAAGGAATCTTATAACAACAACTTAACAGCTAGGGTTTACTTTCTCCGAAAACGATTTAAAGGGGGGGGGGGCATCTATCGTCAAGTAGCCAATACAGGTTCCTTGATAAAATAAGACACATCTTTGACATATACGAGTCTTTTTCTTGCTTTTAACGATATTATTGCTCTGTATCATTCATTTTATAAGGGCTATAATTTTCACAAATAAAAGTTTCAATAAAATAAAATCTTGAATCGAGGGATTGTGTCAAAACCGGAAGAGCTATTGATAAAGCATCTACCCGTTGATAAAGCATAAATTTATCCAACGGACTATCTCATCCATACGTATGAGATATATTTAATTAGTGTAATGATTTAACAATGAATAAATTGTGTAGGCATGTGATAAAGACAATGTAATAGTCTGGTCCGATTTTTTGAAAAAAATACTTCTTACGGCAAATAATTATTATTTGGTCCAGCATAGTTTTTAAACCTAATTCGATTATGCTGAATCCGAAAAAATATGCTGGCCTTCATAAAAAAGGCGTTAAAAAGGTCAAATTCGCGATTCAAAATGGCGGACATCCAATTCTTTTTTAGCTCACCTCTACGAAGTTGGGGGAGCTTATGTAATACCCTCGGCGTCGGCGTCGGTGTCGGCGTCGGCGTCCACGTCGGCGTCCCAGGTTAAGGTTAAGTGTTTTGGAGCAGTTCTCTTTTTAAGTACTTCTATGTCCTATATTGATTAGACATGGATGGAAGATGTTTCTAGTGTGTTTCACTGTACCAGTCAAAGTTTCAGATGCTGCAATTTCAGCAAAGGAATAACCAGGTTAATGTTTTTGGAGCAAGTTAACATTTTTAGTGCAGTTTATGGTGTAAGTCTCATTTTCAAGTAACTATAAGCCCTATGTTGACCAAACTTGCATGGATGGTACGTCTTAAGATGCATACTACCAGACTTGCTTCAGATGCTGAATCTGACCTACATTTTCCGGTTGAGTGAACAGGTAAAAGTTTTGGTGCATGTTTCATTTCCAAGTAACTATGAGCCCTATGTTGACCCAATTTGCATGGATGATTCATCTAAGGATGGATACAACCGGGCTTGCTTCGGATGCTGAATCTGACCTACATTTTCCGGTTGAGTGAACAGGTTAAAGATTTTGGTGCAGTTTTCATTTCGAAGTAACTATAAGCCCTATGTTGACCAAACTTGCATGGATGATACATCTAAGGATGCACTCTACCGGGCTTGCTTCGGATGCTGCATCTGACCTACATTTTCCGGTTGAGTGAACAGGTTAAAGTTTACATCAAGAGATGAAATTTCTCAAATTTGCTTCAGATGCTGGATTTTGATTACAGTTTCATGAGTAGTTTAAATTTTTTATTTAGGTCTATTTCAAAGTATCAGAAAGCATACAAAATTGCTTAAATATTTTCATTTTTGGAATGTACACTATTTGTTGGTTAATTGTGTGACTTTGCCTTACGTAAAAACAACATTCGTTGAGGTGAGCTCTGTAATCTCTGATTACCTATGTTTATTTTCTCTTAATATCGTTCAAAAAAGAGAGATAATGTTTAAATATCTCACTCAGTGTAATACAACTTTAAAAATGATAAAAGAATGCTAACATTATTAGTTTAACTCAGAAAATTAAGTCGTTTCTACGCTTAATTCGAATTTCCTCTGATGAATTTGTCTATCGTTTCTATATTCTGCTTTGTTCAGGATTTTACATTTGCAAATATCCATACACTGCAGATTTGTATTTTTGTCCTGTGAATGTGAATATGTTTCGAGGGCCCCGAGGAAGACTAGTGCATGCACTAATCGGGTTACCCTCTTTAAATAAAGTATCATAATTATTATTATTATTATTATTATCATTATTATTATTAATTATTTGCCGTTAGAAGTTATTTCTAGCCTTCTTTTTAAAAATCAGGACCAGACTTTTATAGCTTCTGAGGAAGTCATTACTGCATAATTACACTCAGTGTGATTGTTTTCAATTTAATTACATTTACATTTTATTTCGATGACAATTAGCTTGACTAGAAATATTTCTAAAATTAGATGAAAAATTACGACACAAACTATATAATTTAACTAGAATCTGTATTTTTATAATAATTTTTTTTATTTAATTCGTGTACTTATCAAGTGTACTTGGTTTATGAACATGAAGTTTATAACTTTGTTGTCTTTGACAATCACTGATTTCTTGCAGATCAAATTTTAAATATTCTACTTTACATCATGTCTAAATGTTATGTTTTTGACTGACAATTGATATTTTGAACAACTCTCATTGATTTTAACTCATGTTTAGATTGGTATCAAAATTGTACATTAAACTTTATCATGTTGTAGTACGCTGTATATATGTAGGAATTGAATGGTGTGCTTTTATGTTTGTTTAACTGTTCATAGGTCCTTACAAAGGTTTGGAAATAGAATATAGGGAATAGTCAACTGTAAAATGGGTAGTGTATGTAATGAGAGTGGTGGCTAGAGATTAGGGGTTTGGAAGGAAAATTGTAGTTCTCTACAGTGGTTGATAAAGTTCCATTACTACTTCATTCAAGCATTATTAACTCAACCTCTACATTTTTTTTTAAAATAAGACCAATTTTGATATAAACACTAGTGGAAATAACACATTTCTGTCTATAGTTGTGTATTTCTGTAGCAAGTGTGGGGGAAATCTACACTCTGTACAGTGTTTACATTGTACATGTACATTTCATGCAGTGTTCACTGACTCTAGCTGTAATAATCATGTTGCATCATCTTTCCAAGATTTAAGGTCAACTGAGTCATACAGGAAATCTCTAGCAATCTTTTTTTCGTGCACCTTTGTGCGTTGTGCGTCCTGAGTTAACATTTTTACATTCTTACCTTCTCCTCTGGAACTGCTGAATTAATTTTAACCAATTTTGGTATATATCTTCTATGGCTAAAGGGGAACAAAGATTATGAATTTCATGGTTCCTGCTCCCCTAGAACCCGAGGGCTGGCGCTAAAACCACAAAGATTAATGCAATCTTGAACAATATTGTTCTTTACTGCTGGGCACTAAGCAGTCAAACTGTTGGCATTGTTGTGATAAGAATTGAATTCTCTACGAAAATTCTACGAAAATTCATGACCCCAGGGACAAGAGTTCTGGTGCTAGAGTTGGGTTGTATAGATCATATAATGAAAGTGCATTATTTTTTTTTAATCTTCTCTAATCCTGGGTATTATCCAAAGTAACTGCGTACAAAGTAATGATGAACAAGTCTGGTTCTTCTAAAATTACGTATTTCATGGCCCCTGGGTCAGGGGTTCTGGTGTAAAGGCGGGGCTTTATTCATTATATACTAGTAAAAAAATACATGAATTCTTTGAAAATCCTCTCTGCTTTTTTCTGGTATTTACTATCACGAAAGGACTCTTCACTGTCAGATAGCGAGAATATAATTCGCGAATGGATAGTATATCAAGAGATTTTACATAGACTCCATCATCATAAAATAATAGCGGGTAATTTTAATTCGCGTTTAGTGTTCCTCGCGAAATAACGCCATAATTAATTCCACGCATATATTTAGGAATCTACAGTAGTTATGATAAGCAAGGTTACCTTTTTTTAAAATTGTGTATTTCATGGCCCCTGGGTCAGGGCTTCTGGGGTAGGGGCGGGGCTCATTTGAATATATAGTGAAAAATCAAGAGTGGCCAATGTGAGGAATTTAATATTGAGCACAAATATTTTTTTAATAGTCTGAATGGTGAGAATGATAAATGAGAGAATTAGGACTTAGTTTATGAGTTGTTACTGAATACTAGACTAATAATTACGTTGAACCTGATAATCCTATTTCTATAGCTTTTGGGCAACAAAGCTTCATCTATCAGTTTATTATGTATCCTATTGATCCTCTAAATTGTTTTATTATACTCAGGTGACTTTTAAGACCCTTGCGCCTCTTTTGTGTCTATAAGGATGTGTATGTGAGGTTGCGTATGTGTGTTTGAATCAAATAGTTTATTATTACATTGCAGTTAAGACACCTTTAACTTAATTCACTTGTGAAAATGAAGGAATAAAAAAATGTTCATGACAAGTGTACAGTAATCAAATAAAAATGCAAGACTTAATCACCAGTGATACGAAAAACCATTGCGAAAATATGTGATGATTGTGAAATGCTTAATAGATGTATTTACAGCAAAACTCGTTTAGTACGAACACGGATATAGCGAATTTACGGATATAGCGAAGTCATCTTGGATCCCCAGCATTATAAATTTAATGAATTCCTTATACGGTTATAACGAATTACGGATATAGCGAAGTAATTTCATAGGTCCCTGTTACTTCGTTATAACCGAGTTTTACTGTATATATATTGTATAGATTTGTACATTCTTATTAAAGGTCTTCCTCTGGAGGATTTTAAATGCAAGAATCATCCCGAAGATCCATTAACCCAGTTTTGTATTCCATGTGAGGTCGCCCTGTGTCAGATATGCATAAACACCTCTGACAATCATAAAAAACATGATGTTCGAGATGTCGAGACATTATTTGAAGAAATTCACAAGAGAAAAGGTTTGTAAAGAGGCGGAATGTGTTTTATTTGAAAAATAATCCCCCCAGAAAGCAATTTAGTCCTTCGAGAATGTTTTCGAGAGTGTCATTCTTAGGTTACCTGAGTAACTCATATAACCTATTCTATCTGTTTTCACACGTCATCATTGGTCGTACGACGGTCATCGTACGCCGTTCGTTGGTCGTAAAGGACAAGCTAGGGTAAGACCAGTATTGGCCAACGATTTTGGGTGTCTTTCAGAATGATCCAACAGTTTATCCGTAAAAATCTGTTTTCACCTCTGCCATAAAATGAGTATTCGTTCTAAGAATAAGAATATACAGAGTTCACTGTGAGGTCAGGAAATAGGTCAATTTTCGAATGTTCTCATTTTATGCAATTTTTCTTTGATTTACAGCACATTTTGTTTAGAAAAGCATAGAGCACACGCTTGTCTATCTACCAAATTTAAAAATATTTTATACACAAATATCAGATTCAGTGTCAGAATCTCAAATAGGCTAGCTTGTGGTCTATGTTTTCCAAAGAGAAAAGTTTCTGAAATATGATGAAAGTCCACCAGAATAGAGGAAATTCTGAAAATGTCCTACTTCTGCATCCTCTAGTGGCTTCCATGTAAGCTTTGAATCTTAACTAGTGCTTGTTAAAAAGTAAGCATCATTCTTAAGGTAGTCCAATCCTCAGGTTTATATAGTTAGCAGGCAAGTAATCAAAAATACTTATAAAAATATATCTGAATCCACAAAGTTATGTGAAATAAAAAGCAATTAGAAATATCAACAATGCATTTTCTAATTGCAAGTTGATCAACAAATATATTTTAGGTTTTAAAAAACTAGGTATCCAGGCATTCACAGAAATTGTCATGATTTTTATACTTATTTGTTATTCTATGTCTTCTATTTTCTTCTTGCTTTCTAAAATACAAAGTGTTAAAGGCTTTTGCTATCATTGCAATACATCACAAATCACTTCTTATTTCATATCATGCTAATAAGATTTGTTATCTAAGGCTGGATTCAAGAAAATCTTATTTCTCTAAAACTGTACTTATTTTTTTTTACTTTTTATAGGATACACATGCCAATTTTTATAAGACATTTTCTAAGTCTTCCAAAGACATTGAATCAAGTAAAGATGAATAAAATGGAAATTGTTGCATAAAAAAGATTATTTTCAAGCTTCATATTGATGCTTTTTGAATTAAATATTGCTTTTTGGAGTCATCCTTCCTGGCTGAGGATCGGATATCCTTAACTACAAACTATCACAATTTTACCGATGTTTTGATATTTACAACAAATAAGGCCGTTACCCTATCTTGTCCTTTTTTAACATTTTAAGCCTCTTCTCCGGAACAACTGAACAAATTTCAGCAAATTTTGGCATATACATGTACAGAAAAACTCATTTAGTACGAACACGGATGTTGCGAATTAACGGATCTAGCGGAGTTATTTAGGATCTCAAGCTATATAAATTTTATGAATTCCTTATATGAATGAAGGATATGGAGATAACGAACAGTATTCAATCTCAAAGTAATATGAATTACGGGTAAAGGGAAGCAGTTTTATGAAGTATTTTTTATATTTTTATGGGTATCAGTTACTTCGTTATATCTGAGTTTTACTGTAGCATCATTTGGTAAAATTTTTGGACTCCCACGACACTCCCCTCATCCCTGAAACCTGAGCGGTGAGACTAAGCAAAAACAAAAATGATGCAAATCTAAAAAATCAGACAAATTACTTTTATGTTTTAAACCGAAGTGTGAAGTAAACTACGAGTGGTGATCAAAAAGTTCGCGAACAATCTCTATGTGTACAAAACCACAATTCAGATCAGAATAAAATTTGGCACACATATAGTCGTACAAAAGTTCTATAAATTTAAGATATTATGTGATTTTTGATCCGTGTTTATGACATCACAATGTCAAAATGACATATATATACATGTATATATATACAGTGGAGCCTCATTTATCCGGACGCTTTAGTCCTATTCAGTTTGTCCGGATATGTGAAGCGTTCCGATATCTGAAATTCCAGTTAAACAAGAACAAATAACAAAAAAAAATTCTGTTTCGTGGAAAAGTCGTCCGGATACTGAAGCATCCGGATATCTGTGGCCCTTTTCACAAAAAATCTTACGACTAAGACTAAAATTTCCCCCACTCTATAACAAATATCTAAGCTTCGAAAATCTTATTTTTACAGTAACAATTAGTTGATATTTTATGATTTATTTGTCAGTATTTATTTAGAAAAAATATACTAATTAAATAAAAAATTATGGAGTGGTGAAATTTTAGTCGAAGTCGTAAGATTTTTTGTGAAAAGGGCCACTGGCGTCCGGATATCTGAGGGTCCACTGTATATATGACTTGTGACGAAACAGTGATTAACTCATTAAAGTGTGATTTTCTGATCGAAGAGTGTCCGTTGTCTGCCCGTCGTCCGTAAACTTTTCATTTTCGACTTTTTCTCAGAAACCACTCTGTCAACTTCATTCTTGATTATAAGGAATTCCAGTTTGTTCACAGGAAATGCCAAACCATCTTTCAAGGGGAGTTAGGAATTCGTAGAAAAAAATCGGTGGCAACTTTTTAAATTTCTTATTCTCAAGAACCACCGGGCAAGGAAAGATTAAACATGCGAAAGCTTCATTACTATACATTTATTTATATCATAGCCCATGGGGGTAGGGCAGGGCCACAAGAGGATAGTCAATGTTTAACATAGGAATATATAAGAAATATTTATGATAATTATCTTTTCAAGAACAGCATAGCCATGATCAGTCATATTATAATTACAGAAGTATTTTCAGGTAGTGTTGATTCAACCATGACCCATGGGGCTGTGCAGGACCATTACAAGGGGAAGGGGGTTGAAATTTACCATAGGAATATATAAGAAATATCTTTAAACATCTTTTTCTCAAGAAAAGCAAAGCCATGAATAGTCAAATTATTACAAAGGTATTCTCAAGCTTGAAGTGTAGATTCAAGCTTGTTCCAACCAATACCACTGAGGGTTTGGGCAAAGCTACAACAAGTGGGGATCAAAGTTTACCATAGGAATATATATAGGATATATCTTTGAAAATTTTCTATACACTGCAGGAACAGCTAAGCCACAATAAAACAGACAGAGGCATCCGATCCTCGGGTAGTGTAGATAAAAGTTCAAATCTTGAACCATTGGGGTAGGAAAGGGCCACAACGGGGGAGTTGTCAACATTTACAGTAGGAATGAATGGGAAATATATTTTGAAAATCTTCTTCTCAAGAACATCTAAGCCATTATTAGAGTATATATTGGAGTAAACGCATTAAAGACTTCCAATAGGGAATTACCTGACAATACTTGGAATGGGGTAGCCCATTGGTATTTAAAGCAATGCTTTGGAAAAATCAGGCATTCAAAAGGAAGTATCTTAAAATTTCATATCTTACTTTGAAAATCCTAAGCACTGGCACTTTACCGATATACCGGTACTGGAAAAACATATCGCAATACGATATGTTTAGTTAACGAATCGCAATATACAGTAATATATATCGATTATATTACGCAGCCCTTAATATATTTATTAAAATCTTAATATATAATTTACTTTAGTCTTTCAACATATCAGATATGGTAAAAAGAAGGAGTCCATGATTTATCCAGATTGAATAATTGACACTCCCATGATTGAGGACTCGGGTTTCGATGGTCACCTTGCTCATTCAGGGAAAGAATATTCTTATCCACCCATTATTTTACCAAGAGCTACATTTAACAATTTCTGACAAACTAACTTTTAGGGTAAGAAATGTAAGAATCGGAAAAAAAATGTGTAAGCTTATTGAACATAACACTACTGAGCATGTCACGTGACCGCCTGGATCATGTGAATCGTGAATGGGAGGAGCGATGGCAGATGTGCATTAAACTCGCTTAGTACTAATTTAAAAAAAAAAAAAACACTTAAACTCTATTTTATTTTTATGGAAGAAATTCACTTAGTTCGCAAACTTTTTTATCACCCCTCGTACATAATGCAGAACCAATTTAACAGATGATATGTGCAATGGTGCTTATCTATTTTATAAATGTCTCATATGTTTGCAAAAAATTCATGAGATAAACAAGCCAGGTTGGTTTAATGTAAATTGTACCTTGTGATTCCGAAGACATATGTGCAGTCAGAGAGGAGAAAAAAATTTCGTGCTAGCTCTCTATTGGGTCAAATAACTGAGTTTTTCTGATCACATTTTATCTGGCGTCAGTCTGTCTGTTTTACTGTATATCCGTCCGTCTAGCTGTCCATCTGTTAACTTTCTACATTTTCAAGTTCTTTAGAACCACAGGGACAATTTTGACGAAACTGTTCACAAAGTATCCTTTGGTGAAGGAATTTCAGGTTTTTTCAAATGAAGGGTCACACCCTCTTCCAAGGGGGAGATTACTAAGAATTTTTGAAAATTCTGAAAATTTGGTGCCATCTTTTAAAATATCAATAACTATAGGGCCAGAAAAGTTTATACTTATGTGAAACATTCATTTTATAGTGTTTATGCAATGTTTTTTCCAACATTAACACCTGGGGTAGGATTTGGCCACAGTGGGTTTCAAATAGAAATATATAGGAAAAATCTTTTTTAAATATTCTTCTCAAAAACAACAAAGCCACAATTAGTCATATTGATTTGAAAGCATGCTCAGGTAGTTTATGTTTGAACTTACGTTCAAATAATGACACCTGGGGGCAAGCTGGGGTCAAGATAAGTGATCAAAGTTCAAAAAAAGATTTTTTTCTAAATCGCCTTCTAAAGAACAAAAAAGCCACAATAGGTAATATTGATATGGAACCATCCCCAGATGGTATGAATTTAATTGTATTCAACTAAAAACTCCCAGGAGTAGGGTGGGGCCATAATTGGGTTTGAGTTTTTACATATATAGGAATGTCTAGGAAATAGTTTTTTAAAAAAAATTTTCGGAACAACAAATTATGATATAGAAGCATTCTCAGGTAGTGCAGATTCAAATTTGTTCAAATCATGACCCCTAGAGGAAGGATTGGGCAACAATAGGGATCAAAATTTTACAAAGGAAAGTATTTTGAATATGTTTAAAAACAGAAAAGCCATGATAAATCGTAGTGAAGCATTCCCTAGTATTGTAGTTTTGTAAGGCATCCGCTAGTAGAAGGATGGGTCCATGATGGGGGATCAATGATTTACAAATAAATATATACATAGGAAATATCTTTAAAAAATCTCAAGAACAAGTCATGACTAGTCATATTGATATGAAAACATCCCGATGTAGTGTAGACTCAATGTTGATCCAATGTTGTTCAGAACTTGGCAGTAACCCCCCCCCCCTCCTAGCGTAGGCCCCCTACCAAGAAAATACTATAGTTAACTACAGTTTACTATAGTTATCTATAGTTAACTATAGTATAGTGAACACTTTGACATTTTGATTTGCTATTGTGAACACTTTGACACTTTGATTTACTATAGTGAACACTTTGACACTTTGTTTTACTATAGTGATAACTATGAAAACTTTGATTTACCATTGCGATCACTATGGAAACTTTGATTTACTATAATGGTAATAACGTTCAAAACTTTGATTAACTATAGTGATAACTTTGACACTATAGTAATCACTTTGAAAACTTTGATTCACTATATTGAACACTTTGACACTTAAATAAAGAAATGAAAAATGATTTACTATAGTGATAACTTTGAAACTTTAATTTGATTTACTACTAACAGTAAACTAAAGTTAACTATCATAATGGTATTCCTTACTTAAGGAGTGGCAGACATCTTTAAGATTATGTATTCAAGAACAGCAAAGCCATGATGAGTCAGATAAATGTAGCATCATCAGAGATTTCAAATTTAGTTTCATTCAAAATATTACACACCTGGGATTAGGATGTGGCTAGAACATGCGATCAAAGTTTTACATATAAATATATAGGAAAACAAATTTGCTAATGTAGAACAGCAGGAAAATATTTACACAGATGATCATAGGGGCCAATAAGTCTCTTGTTTTGGTTGTTTGGGCTCTATAGCAATCAGTCTGTCCATCTGATTTCATTTGTATGGAGCATGTTTCTCTCCCCTTGTCCCAGATGAGTTCAAACTTACCCATAGAGAGCTTGTGAGTAGAGATTATTCAGTGACTTTTTACCAATTTTCTTGACGAAAATAGTCAAGTTGGGCACATTTACCCTGAAAGTGTCCATTAAACGAGTTTGTGAAGTTATCTTGAACCAATTTTCGGAGAAAAGGTCAAGGTTATAAATGCTTTATCCTTGTGTTGAGCATTAACCTTGCTGGACTTAAACTTCACCTCTGAAGCATTGGGCCTCGCCACAATAAGGTATAAAATTTATACAAAGGGGCATACAGAAAATATCTTAAATTTCTCTTCTCAAGAACTGCCAGGATATTAGGTTGATCAAATTTGTTCGAATCCTGCACTCTAGGGATAGGACATGACAACAGTAGAAGATTATATATTTCATAGAAGTACATGTATATAAAAAAAATAAAAATCTGCTTAAACCTCGATAAGTAAAACAAAATATAGAAACATTCTACGTTAGTGTAGAAGCAAGTTTATTCATCCCCACCCGTTTGCAGTGATAGGTATATAATTATGGATAACTTGTATAGTTAATATCTTCAATATCTAACTAATTTCTCCTGCCTTTTCTCCAGGAAAAATAGCAAACACTATGGTGAGTGATGTGGAACATGGACCTCTTGTTTATTTGTAGATGGAGATGCAGTTTTAATGTGCCTTTTGCTTTGTCCTTCATACAAAATAAATCTTAAAGAAGAACACTGGATAAAGAAGTATAATGCTGTGGCCGAAGTTTTCAAATTCAAGGAGATTAAAAAGCCGTCCAATCTTGGCAACTTAAAGAAGTACAAACCAGTTGTGACACCGCATAGTGGGGAAATTGAATTTTCCTGTGAATTCTTTAGACACACCAGTTTTCTTAGATTTGCTAAAAACCCAGATTTTGTGGACATTTTTCTGAGTTTGGCTGAAAAAGACAACATTGCTGAGTATTGCAGGTCATGGGGCTATCAAACGAAAGAGGAGGAAGTATTTTGCTGGTTATCACCGCAACAAACAGAACAATTAATAGGCAAACTTGGAGACGATATTTTCCAACACACAACATGGCAGGATACAACAATACATGAGGCTGTATTTAATAACCGTATGTCTTTCTTTTATAAACTTACTCTAAATACATACTGGGTAGATTTTGTAAATTAACGTAAACATACCCCTTACATATGTATATTACATGAAGCATGCTAATTTACAAATTTAATAAATACATATGTAATGTCAATTATTGCAGGATATTACTATTCCATTATATTCATCAGTTTATTATAACCCCCCCCCCGCTTGAAAAATGAGAGGGTATACTGTAATCCGTATGTCCGTCTTACCCTCTGTACGTCTAGCTGTCTGTCTGTCCGTCCATCTGTCTGTCTGTTTCGCTTTGGGGTACCCATCTCTTATCTGCAACTCCTCTTATACCACTGAGAGAAATCTAATGAAACTTTCAAAGAATATTTATCACATATTGTCATTGTGCTCCTCCTATTTTACTTTTTGATCCGACACATATTTTGGGTTTCCCGGGCATAGCTAAACATGGACTTTGGCTTTATAATCATATGGGAGGCGGGGGGGGGGGGGGGGGGGGAGTATCATTTAGTGAGCTCATTGCTCACAGTACCTCTAGTTTCTATATACATTTTGTCTTGGTAAATAATGATATTCTGTCAATATACATAAATGGTTCCTATATATGTTACAATTCACCACATCACAAAAGGAAAAGATAGTTGAATAATTGATTATAAAACACCGCTACTAATACTTAATCCACTGCCAGTCTCTAATTCATGATTTGCTTATGAAGAAAATTATTTGAGAAAAGACAAGTGTGCATACGCAAATGTTTGTCTAAGAAATTTGAAGTACAAACTAGGAGAACTACAATCCAGTGACAGATGTTTTATTTATTTAAGTTGGTGTTCCAATGCCGGTTTTAATGAGAGGAGAGGAGTCAGCAAAGAATTTCATTGAAAATCTGAAGAAAGGGGAGACGACCATGTACCACGCCTCTGGGATGATCATTGGATGTGCAGGTAGTGGGAAGTCAACTTTACTAAAAAGACTGAAGGGCATCGACCTGAACGAAATTCTGAAGAATTCAACATCAACAAGAGGCATTGAAGTGCAGTCTGACATATTTGATGTAACAAACAACACAATCACAGGTGTGGTGTGTTAATAATTTTGGCATTTGATCTCCAGTAGAGTTCAGCAGATTAGTACAAAAAATTAAGGAGACACCATGACGGAAAAAAAACCGGAAAATTAACAAAGTTAAAATTTTTGCAAGACACATGCAAATTTATTCCATTTTTGAAAGCATGGGTTTCAGAAAATTACAGGTTTCAGAACCTAATCTACTTATATTTATAAAATATGAGTAATTTTTTTTTTCACTTCTTCCTCTTTATGTATGCTTTCTCAGAAAAGTTGAAGAAGGCACCGTGGTGTCAATTTCATGGATATAAATGTCGGATGACTGACGATTTTGATATTATCTTTAGAAAAAAAGATTATAAGAATTATTCCTCACTTTTGCTTGATTCAATATAATGTTGTTAACAATTTTCATGCTAAAAATAAAAGAACGTATGACCTTGAAATAGTTGACATTGTGGATAACAACGCGATAAATACAGCTTTTTAGCTCACCTGAGCCGAAAGCTCAAGTGAGCTTTTCTGATCACATTTTGTCCGTCGTTCGTCCGTCCAGCTGTCCGTCTGTCTGTATAGCTGTCCGTCCGTCTGTAAACTTTTCACATTTTCGACTTCTTCTCAAGAACCACTGGGCCAATTTTGACCAAACTTGGTACAAAGCATCTATTGGTAAAGGAAAATTTAAATTGTTAAAATGAAGGGCCAAGTCCCCTCACAAGGAGAGATAATCAAGAAAAGACAAAAATAGGGTGGGATCATTAAAAAATCTTCTTCTCAAGAACCACTGGACGTGTTAAGCTGAAACTTATTTGGAAGCATCCTGGGGTAGTGTAGATTCTAAATTGTTCAAATCATGACCCCTGGGGGTAGGGCGGGGCCACAATGGGGAATCAAAGTTTTACATAGAAATATATAGGAATATTCTTCAAAAATCTTTTTCTCAAGAACCACGTACCCAGTTAATCTGAATCTTATCTGGAAGCATCCTGGGGTAGTGTAGATTCTAAATTGTTCAAATCATGACCCCTGGGGGTAGGGCAGGGCCAAAATGGGAATCAAAGTTTCACATAGAAATATATAGGAAAAATCTTCTTCTCAAGAACCACTGGGCCAGTAAAGCTAAAACTTATTTGGAAGCATCCTGGGGTAGTGTAGATTCTAAATTGTTCAAATCATGACCCCTGGAGGTAGGGGCCACAATGGGGAATCAAAGTTTTACATAGAAATATATAGGAATATTCTTCAAAAGTCTTCTTCTCAAGAACCACTTGGCCAGTTAAGCTGAATCTTATCTGGAAGCATCCTGGGGTAGTGTAGATTCTAAATTGTTCAAATCATGACCCCCGGGGGTAGGGCGGGGCCATAATGGGAATCAAAGTTTTACATAGAAATACATAGGAAAAAATCTTCAAAAATCTTCTTCTCAGGAACCACTGGGCCAGTTAAGCTGAAACTTATGTGGAAGCATCCTGGGGTAGTGTAAATTCTAAATTGTTCAAATCATGACCCCCTGGGGTAGGGTGGGGCCACAATGGGGAATCAAAGTTTTACATAGAAAAAGAAAATCTTCAAAAATCTTCTTCTCAGGAACCACTGGGCCAATAAAACTGAAACTTATGTGAAAGCATCCTGGGGTAGTGTAGATTCTAAATTGTTCAAATCATGACCCCTGGAGGTAGGGGCCACAATGGGGAATCAAAGTTTTACATAGAAATATATAGGAATATTCTTCAAAAGTCTTCTTCTCAAGAACCACTTGGCCAGTTAAGCTGAATCTTACCTGGAAGCATCCTGGGGTAGTGTAGATTCTAAATTGTTCAAATCATGACCCCCGGGGGTAGGGCGGGGCCATAATGGGAATCAAAGTTTTACATAGAAATACATAGGAAAAAATCTTCAAAAATCTTCTTCTCAGGAACCACTGGGCCAGTTAAGCTGAAACTTATGTGGAAGCATCCTGGGGTAGTGTAAATTCTAAATTGTTCAAATCATGACCCCCTGGGGTAGGGTGGGGCCACAATGGGGAATCAAAGTTTTACATAGAAAAAGAAAATCTTCAAAAATCTTCTTCTCAGGAACCACTGGGCCAATAAAACTGAAACTTATGTGAAAGCATCCTGGGGTAGGGTAGATTCTAAATTGTTCAAATCATGTCCCCCAGGGGTAGGGCAGGGCCACAATGAGGGAATCAAGGTCTTACATAGAAATATATAGGAAAAATCTTCAAAAATCTTCTTCTCAAGAACCACTTGGCCAGTAAAGCTGAAACTTATTTGGAAGCATCCTGGGGTAGTGTAGATTCTAAATTGTTCAAATCATGACCCCCGGGGGTAGGGCGGGGCCAAAATGGTAATCAAAGATTTACATAGAAATATAAAGGAAAAATCTTCTTCTCAAGAACCACTTGGCCAGTTAAGCTGAATCTTATGTGGAAGCATCCTGGGGTAGTGTAGATTCTAAATTGTTCAAATCATGACCCCCAGGGGTAGGGCAGGGCACAATGGGGAATCAAAGCTTTACATAGGAATATATAGGAAAAATCTTCAAAAATCTTCTTCTTAAGAACCACTGGGCCAGAAAAGCTGAAACTTATGTGGAAGCATCCTGGGGTAGTGTAGATTCTAAATTATTCAAATCATGACCTCCGGATGTAGGGCAGGGCCACAATGGTAATCAAAGATTTACATAGAAATAAATAGGAATATTCTTCAAAAATCTTCTTCTCAAGAACCACTTGGCCAGTTAAGCTGAATCTTATGTGGAAACATCCTGGAGTAGTGTAGATTCTATATTTTTCAAATAGGAATATTTTTTAAAAATCTTCTTCTCAAGAACCAGTTGGCCAGAAAAGCTTAAACTTATGTGAAAGCATCCTGGGGTAGTGTAGATTTTAAAATTGTCTAAATTATGATCAATGGAGTATGATGGGGTCACAATATGTATTACAAGGGGGACATCTGGTAAAGAACAGAATGGCCAAAGTTTTTTAGGTGAGCGATGTGGCCCATGGGCCTCTTGTTTTTTTTCAGGCGCTTACATTTTGCAGTCTCATCATGCTTTAGCGTGCAGTTGATATCCCAAGCGTCATAAAAGGCTCTTACGTCTATTAAGCACACCGGTTCTGTAAGGCGCTATATCAAAACTTAAATGTTAGATTTTTCTTTTAATAAATATTTTGTTGTTATGTATTTCTTTTGCAGTAAACATGTCAACTGAAAAGCAACGCTTTAAAGTTAAAATTGATGAATCAAACCCTGAACAGCTAGCAGAATTATCTGGTGACACAAAAAAGCTAGACATTGAAGAGATAGGGTATCAGAAGGATACGCGCAGTAAAGCTAGCGATGAAGAATCGGAGAGTGATGTCGAAATGCCACGTGGAAACCTGGATACAGAATCTGACTCACGCAAAGGAAATGAAGCCGCTGCGTTCGTGGATAATGAAGAAATGGTTAAAAACAAACAAAATGTACCTGACAATTCAGAGATATCGGGAATTTTACGAGTTTCCAAAAATGTTTCGGATGATGTAGAGAAAAAATTACCATGGTTGACTTTGCGGGACAGTGTTCATATTATGCCTCACACCAGATATTTCTTAGTCCTCGTGCTTTCTTCATTCTGGTGCTTAATATGGAGAAGAAGTTTGATGATATGGTTGGAAAAGAAGTCTGTAGCCAGGAAGGTTCCATTTACGAAGGATGGACGCATAGAGGTATGTTTTTGTTACATGACTAGTGTATGTGAGTTGTCTATGATATATTATGTAAATGCAAAACCTGTATATAAAATCTATTTGTTCGATTTTTTAACACACATTTGGATGAGAAGAACAAGTACGTATATCCCAAGAAAAGCATCTCAAAGATTTGTCATGAAAGAACAAAGTTCACTTCTTACTATATTTGGCCTCGAGAATTTCCAAAAATTTAAGTTGAAACTGAATCAAAACTTTATAGTGGAAATAGATGTTGGATATGTGCTTGCTTAAAATATAAAATAAAGTTTTTAGAATGTGCCCCGTTTAACTATTTTATGGCGGTCAAAACATGCATGGAATGCGTATTTCCGGAAAAATCGCTAAAAATCAACTACTTAAAAATTATTTTTAAAGGTGCCCATCACATCACCACTTTCAAAATTTCTCAGTTGAAACAAAGCATTCTTTATGCAAAAAATTAGGACGATGTCATTTTGCGGACTATGTTTATTCAAAAAAAAACGTGTTAATTTTTATACCACCAAAACACATGAATGAGACTGAATTTTGCTAAAACACGTATTATAACTCGCCAGGTATCGATGAAAAATTGTAATTTTATCATGGGATGAGGTCATCACGTCAGTTTTATGAACATCAAGTCAATGTTATTTCATACATTTAGATGCAATGCCTTTGCCTATGAAATCTTATCTATAAAACAATTTAGAAATACGTGTACGTCATATTTAAAAATAATGACCTCATAATGGGGGTGTGACATTTTTGATATTAATATAGATCTATAGGCCTTTGTACTGTATAATCTGAAGCATAAGAAATACAATGTATATACTTACCGTAATAACAAAAGGGAAGAGGATATAAAATTTTAATTGTCAAGAATCACAAAGTTTGCGTGTGCTCCAAGAAAGCATTGCCTATATCGGCGTGCATCAGCAAAACTTAAATCCTTCTTTAGACACGCATTTTAAATCACTGCATTTCATTTCCGGGATTATGCATAGCATTTCCGACAAATTTTTATTTCATTACCGACATTTTTTGTTTTCATTTCCGACATATTTTTTTTTTCATTTCAGGAATTAACCTGTGCGGCAATTCAATGATTTCTGAGTAAAAAATTGAATTTTAAAAGTATTTATACCAAAATATTAATAAAAATTAATATATATATATATATATATATATATATATATATATATATATATATATATATATATATATATATATATATATATATATATATATATATATATCATGCATACACGTAGCACTAAGTCTAGGTAAAAGAGTTCCATGAGCATAAAACGTTTTCATCACAGTTAATGTGAATTGATTTATTTATGATTTATTCCTTTGCATCTGGATTCCAATGAAATATTTATGATTTATTCCTTTATTCCTCATAAGCAGAGTTATTAAATCTGTTACTATATGTACTACATATGTATTTGAAAAATGTCGGAAATCAAAACAAAAAAAATATCGGAAATGAAAAGTTGATAATTACCAAAAATTCCGGTAATGAAATGCAGCCTTATAAATATTTGCTAAGAAATTACAGATATTTATTGACAATTACCAGCGTATTGCAGTGGTTAGAGCATTATGCTCTAGAGTCGCAAGTAAGGAATTGACACTTACGTCGCGGGTTTGAATCCCACTGTGGGACGTGGAGACCGGTTCTTCGGATGAGGCCGTATAAACTGAGGTCCCGCATCTCAGTAAATGCTGGCATGTAAAGAAATATCTCACTGCTCAATGACCCTGGTTAAGTGCCGAGCATAAGACAAAATTTTCAGCTCTCCACCGGCTAGTAGTGGCTTCTCCATATGAGTGGAATATTCTCCAGAGGGACATTAAACTGAAAGTTTACCATCAATCAATCAATCGATTGACTATAGGTACTTGTAATGAGATACCTGTGTAAAGTGAAAAGTTTCGAAAGGGCTCGTATATGTTCTTAACTTGCATTATATTCTCAGTTTACTTTTATATTTTTCATGTCAAAAAATCTTAATTAACTCATTCTACCCTCTACCTACTAAATAAATGGTAGAGTTTTACTTGATGTTTCATTTTAACGATTAACGTAATGATTCTTTTCCAACCTCAACTTTTTACCCCTCTCTCTCTCTCTAACTTTATTGTTATGTAAAAAATATATACAATATAATATATATATATATATATATATATATATATATATATATATATATATATATATATATATATATATATATATATATATATATATATACAATCAATGAACTGAATGTACATCTATATTTTGCTCATCAATGATTATTAGTGAGTCAGTCTTAAACACGTGTATTTATGGCAAAGTAACAAAATATTTCCAATAATGATATTGTTCTCACCCCTCATATCATTATATAGAACCCCCCCCCCCTCCTACAGAACATGTTAAATATCTGGTACGACCCCACCCCCCCCACCCCCCTTAAAAACAAATTTTAGTTTGATCTGTCCTCCGAGGGGGCTGAATCCTGTTCCATTCTTTTGATTATATTTTCAAGCGCAAAACTGATATAGCAAACTAACAAAAATGATGACGTGGGGATGCAACGCTCAAGAATATCTTGTAAAGTACACTGTATATAAAATATAGAAAGGAAAGAGGTTTAAAGGTTTGTTTTGTTTTTATGCTCAATGGAAGTTGCTATTTCACACTATACAACATGAAATCCGATACAACATGAAATCCGAGAATCGATATGCTTTTTAATAGTCAAATCTTTTGTAAACCGTGTGGTACATGTACATGTACCTTTCGCTCCTTGTTTACTATGTGGGCGAATTAAAGTACAAGTATTTAGCTCAGCTATGTACCAACCGATATATCTACACGAACGTCATTTTTTTTTTTTTTGAGAAATTGCATCTCCCGTATACAAGGTTGCGAAGAGGAACAATATAACACAGAACCCTGACATTGTGAAAATGTAACGATTTTCTGTAACACGTCTTAAACATCGCTGAAAATTCGGTCTCTTCAATACGCGTATTACGTAGATTCTAGAAATATTTCTGCATGTATCAGAACAATAGCTATGCAATTTTGTTTTTAAAAAACATGGCATAATTATGATAACATTAATTTACTTCGAATTCGCTGTTGTAATATTGCTTTTAAAACTAAAATAAGAAAAGCAAGAAGGCAAAAAGCGGGCGAGCCACACCGACATGCAAACAAACTGCAGAACTGAATGCAGTTTTATGGTGACCGTGGTCTCTTCCATTTTTTCAAACCAGCGAGCATAGATCTTCAGCTACATGCACACTAAATCGTTTTCTATGACAACTGCGATCATAATCCCTTAAACCCCTGTCACACCGGGCTGCGTCCTCACGGCGACTGCACGGCGTCCTCAAAAAATGCAAAACGCCGAGGTGATCGCAGTAGAGTCTCCTAGAGCGCCGTGGCAACGCGACGAGATCTCCACTGAACGCCGTAGGGTCGCGTAGGGTATCCTAGAACGCCAGGGGACGGCGATCACTTGGGCATGCACAAAGTACGCGCCGTGTGATCGCAGTCTGATAAGAACGCCATAGAAACGTAGTATGATCGCCGTAGCAGCGCGGTGAGATCTCCAACAACGTAGTGGGAGCTCCGTACGAACGCCGTGAAGACGCACATGATCGCGGCACGAACGCAGTGATAGTAGACTGTGCTTCCACGGAGACCTCACGGAGATGTCGCGGAGTCCTTGGAGATGTCACTGCGTTTCTTTCGCGTTTTTACGGCGCTTCTAATAAGATTTATCGTCTTGAGATTTGTTGGACTGCGATTACACGGCGACAGGACGGAGTCGTCACTGCGATCATTGCGCTCCCGTGGCTTTTCTACAGCGTCCGTTGGCGATCACAATGCGCTTTCACAGCGTTGTTAGGGCGTTGTCAGCCAGCTCACAAAACAAGAGCAATGGAATCATATTTGATCAGCAGTAATTCCAACGTATTTGTTGCACCAGGAGCATTGAAGTGAAAACAAAAATGGAAGAGAAAATGACATCAGAACTTGTTCTGTTGTTTCACTTAAATTTTGTAGAAAACCTTTCAGCGTGTTTTTTTTTACATTCATAATATAATCAAAGAAAATTTAACAACACATCTGAACCGATAAAATTGAAAAAAGGGAGTTTAATAATAAAACTATTAATAATTAAGTACTGAATTATGTGAATAGAATATTTTTAATTAATAAGAATATTTCTTGGCTTGATTAGAAGTCTTCTCATCGTGTAACTTAAATCTTTAAACAAAAATGTTTTACATTCCTTCTGAATTTAAGTCAATGAGTATAGAACGCATTGTAAACGTATCGTGAAGGCAGCCATCGCAGTGAGAACGCCGTGAACACGAGGTGAAAACTCCTAACGCGCCGTGAAAACTCCGCGGAAGCGCAGTCAATCGCCGAGAGATCTCCGTGGGAACGCAGAAGAACGCCGTGAGATCGCCGTAGAATCGCGTCCGTCACCGTAGGGACGCCGTGACATCTTCATATCATGAAAATCTTACAGAAATTTGTGCATTTTCCCTGCGATTCCACGGCGATTTAAAAGATTTAACAACGCCGTAATGACTCCGTGTGAACGCAGCTTGGTGTGACAGGGCCTTACAAAGTTTGGTAATGGCGATCGTTTTTAGAACTTATGCGCTAAATCGAAACGATAAAAAACATGTACGATGAATATTATACAGCTATTGACCCAGTTCGAGAGCAACATGCATTCGGTCGGCCTTCGAACCAAACTTTAGTCGAAAGTCGACAAAACGCATTTTGCCCGAGAACCTGTAAATAACTTTTTTTTAATACCTTTTATTATGTTTTTTACATGAGTGTATCTTGTACTGCCTTCCGTGATGTACATGTAAACTTCATATCAGTCTGTCACTGTTTAACACCAATGAATGCAATCGAGATTTCCGCCTGTTATGTGACGTAAGCGGTGTAACATTTCATCGACAGGTCAAACATCTCACTCAGCAGTCAAACATCGAATTTTTTATGCCCATTCAATGAAACATTAGAAACTTTTTTTCGCATAGATTTGTACAGGAACAATCCGTAAACGTATAACAACATCATTGTTTTCTTTCCACTTTTTAACTATAAGACATAAGGCTTATATCTTTGAATAAATCTCATGAAAATGTTTCAATAGGCATTGGTATAACCAAGCAATACATCTTAAATAACGACATATTTTTATAATGGTAGGGGAAACACATTTTTGTCATCTAATAATCAAATTCATTTACTAATGTGTCGTAAAATCAGCAATTTCTCAGTTCTTCGAGATCTGACCGTAAACTAATTGGCAGAGAGTAATAAGATCTTACTGGAAAATATGACGCTGGGAAAAAAGGATGGTGGTGCGTTTTTTGTCAAAAAATCACATAGCCTTTAGAAATATCAGAATTTGCAGAAAGGAGCAAGACAACTTAAGTCCACATTACGGTTTTATTTACTTTTTATCGAAAGAACAAATGATTAAGGTAGAGGAGAGATAATTTTGGGCTGATTTGCTGTTCGAGTGTCCAAAGTCAGTTAAGTAAAATAACTTGCAACAGTAGAAATTAAAATTCAACGAGCAAAATAATTGACTGAGGATTATTCTTCTTAATCGTTGCTGTGTCTTCAATATTGCATTTTGAAGTCATTTGTTCATAAAATTTCAAAGTCATTCTACCAAGATCAGTTTCAATCAAAATTTAATAACACGATGATATCTCGTTATTTAAAATAAATGTATTTAGGCAGAAGGAGTCAAGATAGAGAAGCAATGACGTTGTAATTAATCAAAGGGCGACATGTAGAGCAGGGTCATCACATTAACGATGAAATAGTAAAATGTTTATAGTATCAAGTTGATTTTTCCAAAGCTTACTGTTCTTTTTGTTTCAAGTTCTTTAAAAACATTTAGCACATGAAAATCTTCCAATACAACAACCTTTCTCCAATATGATTTTTTTAAAACATCAAATTAAATCCAAACACACCAATTGATTCAAAGATTTGCTATTAATTATTGAAAATAAATTGCATTTTACGTTTGTGAATGAAATTAAATGATCGTTAAAAATGAAAATGCATGCTAGCTGGATTTATTTTGAAATATCCTATATCCAATCCTTGTTCATGACATTACATAAAGCAACGTCAACTTATTGCAACATTTACGTTAACTATACTACCTTCACAGCTATACATAACATAAATAGAGCTCTGTACAGGTATATATTGATACTTTCATAAAAATATACACTCTCTCGAGGAACTAAGAGGAATATTATATATCTTGACGCTGGGCCAAATTTTGCGACAAGAGAACCAGGTCCTTTGGGTTCCATTTCTATGGTCTGGTTACACAGAAGTATGTTTATATTACATGAATAGTGTAAATTAGTTGTCTAGTATGAAATATTAGTATGTAAAATATATTTGTAAGGGTTGTATGTACAGTTCGATGAGTAGAACGTTTAGATACAGTAAAACTGGTTTAGTAGGAACACGGATATAGCAAATTCAAGTATATAGCGAAGTTTTGCATGGTCCCCGGCAAAATTCTTAACAAATCTGTGTAAAATTTTACGGTTATAACGAACTCTGATATAATGAATTTACGGATATTGCGAATTGATTTTGAATCCTGTTGAGTTTAACATATAAAGAAATTTACATCTTTTATAACGATCTTTCAATGAACTTAAAATTTGATAAATGGAACTGACGTTTTTTTCTCTTTTAGCATTTATATATACAACTCAATTCATAATAAAAACCTAAGTTATTGATGGTATGTGTTTTAATATTTGCTTCCCTAACATATTTGGTAGAAATACTTGAAGGAAAACATTCATATTGTAAATTCGCTATACATGGTTTTACGAATTTGTTATACGAAAATAACGAATTACGTCTATAGCAAATTAAACTTACAGGTCCCAAGGACTCCGCTTTAACCGAGTTTTACTCTATATCTCAAGAATTGGATATATATTCATCTCAAAGACTGGAGAAGGTATACGTATGTATGTCTTCAGAATCATGTAACTGCGCTCGAGCGGTTATTCCCATGCCATTGCTATGTAAAATGTAAACAAACCGTCATTTCCCCTTCCTTCAATAAAATGTTTTTGATCGAGTGTTTAGGGCTTAAAGTATATAGCTGAAGATTGGCATTTTTTAAATATAAATTCTTTCTTAAATCCTTTTGACTTTGGCCTAATTTTTTTTTTCTATTATGCTTAATTTTTGAATATTTTCATACTTACAAAAGAAACAAAATACGCACACAAACACACCCTCACACACCACACGCACACTGTGCACCTTTCCCAAAATACCAGCTTTTATAATTACACCTTAAGTGACACATGTAATTGAAATTATGTATGACAAATCAAATCAAACATCACTACTGGCTTTAAAAACCCCTGTCCGTATGAAAATCCACTGTCTTTCTCTGTATCCTACAGCATTTTCACAGTAATCTACGGTATATCTACAGTATGCTACGGTATGCTAGCTCTGTATGTACAGTAAATCTCTGTATGCCACTGTATGTATCCCCAGCATGCCACAGTTACATACAGTAGGCCCCGATACGCCTACAGTATGCCACTGTATGGCTACTGTTTCCTACAGTACTACGGTAAACCCCAGTATATGTCCCAGTATGCCCCTGTATATGTTCATTGAAGCAAAAAGAAGAAGTTTATAAACTCCCAGAGCACTGTACGGTTACCTAAGATGTGGGATTATCAATTTAGTACACAGAGTTACTTACCTAAGAAATTTTCGAACATTATTTTAAACACATAGCAGTATTTTTTTTTTAATTTGTTAAGAGACTTATTGTGTTCTTTTATAACTCTGAAATAACTATTAAGAAATAATAAATCGTTACTTCAAAAAATACTTATCTATCTATTTTTAAAATTATTATTAAATTATTCTTTGGTTTGATTTATTAGTTAATTAATTAATTTATTTATTTTGCAAACACCTATTTAATCCATAAAATACCTGGAGTGACTTTGAAACTTTTGAAGAAAAAAACTTGACCGGGGTAATGCTGCATTTTGGAAAATTGTAGCTTTTAAAATTGATATAGTTTCTTTGAAAAAGTAAATATAATTAATTAACAGCATGAAATCAATCATTTTAAAAACAAATCAATCTATTTCTTGACAAATGCAGAGCTGCATAGTAGACACGGCACAAAATAAATAAAGTGAAGTGGTAAGTGAAAATTAAATAGAATAAATGACTCTAAAAATACAGCATTAATAAATGAACTAATTATTTGTCTTATTTATTTAATCTGTTTATCAATTTATCTACAAATACATAGATAAACAAAATAAATAAAAAAAAATTATTTATTTTTGTAATTGACAAGACAACAAAGTGATTAAATATACACCCCCAACCCCCCAATTGATTTTTTAAGTTTTATTTTTATAAGACAATTATTTCTCCTAAAATATGCTACATGTACAAAGTATTTTTTAAGCATATTAAAACAAATATCAATAATTTTACATCCATGATGGATATCAAAATAATCGTCAGATTATACACAATTTTAATTTGTCAATTGCAATTTCATATTTTTACTTTCTTTTGATTGAAAAAAAAATCGGTTTTCGAAACCCTAACACGATTATGAAATAACTTCAAAGCCATTGATTGTTTACAAGTGACATGGGGTACACAGTAATGACACCTATTGTCTTTTTCACTGACCACTATACCTTGTTTATTTTGTGGCAGAGAGCGACCTTGTCCACTCTGCGGCTGTTTGAAATAACATTTTCTCTTTGTGAGAAAACCGTTTTTTGTCAAACAAAACAAAACAAAATAAAAGTATCAAAAAGGTATTGACGGGTTAAGATTGTGCATAATGAGACGATTATTTTGATATCCAACACGGAAGTAAAATAATTAAAAGTAGTATAAATATGCTTCAAAAAGACTTTGAGAGACATTTTAGCGGAAACTTGTTTATATTAAATAAGCGAAATAAATCCAACTTTCAGTATTATAATTAATTAATTTATTGTATCGTCAATTTTAAAAATAAATAGATAAATATATTGTTCTTTTTACAATGATAAAATACGTGCTTTAAATCAGTTTTATTTATTTATTCACTAACCATTTAAAAATCAATTATTGAATTGATTTTAAAAACTTAAAATTTCTAAAATGCCGCATTACTCTTTGTTGAGTAAGTATTTGTTTGTGTAATTTTTTTCTCCAAAAGGAACAAAAAAGCCACTCCAATTATTTTATGGATTAAACTGGTATTAGAAAAATAAATAATAAATGGTAAATAAATAAAATGAATAATTAATTTATCACCATAAAAATGTCAAACTTTTTAATTATATTTTTTAAATTGACAAAACAACAAAATAATCAATTATTTATGTCCCCGACAATGAGATTTTTTAGGTTTTTCTGTATAAATATTTTTATCCTAAACTATGTTACAAAGTATTTTTTTAGCATATAAAAACAAATTTCAGTTATTTCACGTCCATGATGGATATCAAAATAATCGTCATATTATACACAATTTTTATTTGTCAATTGGAATTTCAAATTTTTACTTTGTTTTGATTGAAAAAAGAAATCGGTTTTCAAAACCCTAACACGATTATGAAATAACTTCAAAGCCATTGATTGTTTACAAGTGACTCTGGGTACACAGTAATGACACCTATTGTTTTTTTCACTGACCACTATACCTTGTTTATTTTGTGGCAGAGAGCGACCGTGTCCACTCTGCGGCTGTTTGAAATAACATTTTCTCTTTGTGAGAAAACCGTTTTTTGTCAAACAAAACAAAACAAAATAAAAGTATCAAAAAGGTATTGACGGGTTAAGATTGTGCATAATGAGACGATTATTTTGATATCCAACACGGAAGTAAAATAATTAAAAGTAGTATAAATATGCTTCAAAAAGACTTTGAGAGACATTTTAGCGGAAACTTGTTTATATTAAATAAGCGAAATAAATCCAACTTTCAGTATTATAATTAATTAATTTATTGTATGGTCAATTTTAAAAATAAATAGATAAATATATTGTTCATTTTACAATGATAAAATACGTGCTTTAAATCAGTTTTATTTATTTATTCACTAACCATTTAAAAATCAATTATTGAATTGATTTTAAAAACTTAAAATTTCTAAAATGCAGCATTACTCTTTGTTGAGTAGGTATTTGTTTGTGTAATTTTTTTTCTCCAATAGGAACAAAAAAGCCATTCCAATTATTTTATGGATTAAACTGGTATTAGAAAAATAAATAATAAATGGTAAATAAATAAAATGAATAATTAATTTATCACCATGAAAATGTCAAACTTTTTAGTTATATTTTTTAAATTGACAAAACAACGAAATAATCAATTATTTATATCCCCGAGAATGAGATTTTTTAGGTTTTTCTGTATAAATATTTTTATCCTAAACTATGTTACAAAGTATTTTTTAAGCATATTAAAACAAATTTCAGTTATTTCACGTCCATGATGGATATCAAAATAATCGTCATATTATACACAATTTTTATTTGTCAATTGGAATTTCAAATTTTTACTTTGTTTTGATTGAAAAAAGAAATCGGTTTTCAAAACCCTAACACGATTATGAAATAACTTCAAAGCCATTGATTGTTTACAAGTGACTCTGGGTACACAGTAATGACACCTATTGTTTTTTTCACTGACCACTATACCTTGTTTATTTTGTGACAGAGAGCGACCGTGTCCTATCTGAGGCTGTTTGAAATAACATTTTCTCTTTGTGAAAGAACCGAATTTTTTCAATTAAAACAAAATAAAAGTATCAAAAAAGCTATTGACGGGTTAAGATTATGCATAATGAGACGATTATTTTGATATCCAACACTGATGTAAAATAATTAAAAGTAGCATAAATATGCTTCAAAAAGACTTTTAGAGACATTTAAGCGGAAACTTGTTTAACTTAAATAAGCCAAATAAATCCAACTTTCGGGATTATAATTAATTTTTTTTAAAAAATAAGTAGATAAATATATTGTTCTTTTTACAATGATTAAATACGTGTTTTAAATAAGTTTTATTTATTTATTCACTGACCATTTAAAAATCAATTATTGAATTGATTTTAAAAACTTTTTTTTTAATGCAGCATTACTTTTGTTGTGTAGGTGTTTGTGTAATTTTTTTCTCCAAAAGGAACACAAAAGCCATTCCAATTATTTTATGGATTAAACTGGTGTTAGAAGAATAAATAATAAATGGTAAATAAATAAAATAAATAATTTATTTATCACCATAAAAATGTCAAACTTTTTAATTATATTTTTTAAATTGACAAAACAACAAAATAATCAATTATTTATACCCCCGAAAATGAGATTTTTTAAGGTTTTTTGTATAAATATTTTTATCCTAAACTATGTTACAAAGTATTTTTTTAGCATATAAAAACAAATTTCAGTTATTTCACGTCCATGATGGATATCAAAATAATCGTCATATTATGCACAATTTTTATTTGTCAATTGGAATTTCATAATTTTACTTTGTTTGGATTGAAAAAAAAAATCGTTTTTCAAAACCCTAACACGATTATGAAATAACTTCAAAGCCATTGATTGTTTACAAGTGACTCTGGGTACACAGTAATGACACCTATTGTCTTTTTCACTGACCACTATACCTTGTTTATTTTGCGACAGAGAGCGACCGTGTCCTATCTGAGGCTGTTTGAAATAACATTTTCTCTTTGTGAGAAAACCGAATTTTTTTCAATTAAAACAAAATAAAAGTATCAAAAAAGCTATTGACGGGTTAAGATTGTGCATAATGAGACGATTATTCTGATATCCAACACTGAAGTAAAATAATTTAAAGTAGTTTAAATATGCTTCAAAAAGACTTTGAAACACATTTTAGCGTAAAATTGTTTACATAAAATTAGCAAAATAAATCCAACTTTCGGGTATAAATTAATAATTTTGTTTGTATATTCAATTTAGAAATAAGAAAAAAGTTTTTATGCAATGATTGATTACATGCAATTAATTAGATTAAATGTTTTTTAAAAGAACATCAATAAGTTAAAATTAAACAAGAATTACCGCGGCTATGTTTTTTTTCACAAAAGTTACAAAGTCATTCAAAGTATTTTAAGGATTAAATAAGTGTTCGCAAAATAAATAAATTAATTAATTAACTAATAAATCAAACCAAAGAATAATTAAATAATTAATTTTAAAAATTGATAGATAAATATTCTTTGAAGCAATGATTAATTAATTTTTGATAGTTATTTCAGAGTTATAAAAGAACACAATAAGTCTCTTAACAAATTAAAAAAATACTACTATGTGTTTAAAATAATGTTCGAAAATTTCTTAGGTAAGTAACTCTGTGTACTAAATTGATAATCCCACATCTTAGGTAACCGTACAGTGCTCTGGGAGTTTATAAACTTCTTCTTTTTGCTTCAATGAACATATACAGGGGCGTACTGGGGCATATACTGGGGTTTACCGTAGTTGTCTGTAGGAAACAGTAGCCATACAGTGGCATACTGTAGGCGTATCGGGGCCTACTGTATGTAACTGTGGCATGCTGGGGATACATACAGAGGCATACAGAGATTTACTGTACATACAGAGCTAGCATACCGTAGCATACTGTAGATATACCGTAGATTACTGTGAAAATGCTGTAGGATACAGAGAAAGACAGTGGATTTTCATACGGACAGGGGTTTTAAAAGCCAGTAGTGCATTGCCCATTTACTATACATTTTAGTTCTACAATGAAAATTGCTCTCACAATATTTTACAATTTTCCTGTAATACTTAAAAATGTTAACAGCTTCTGTAAATTTAGGTATAGTACATTGAGTTCTTGAGTAATACAAATACTTTTTTCCTAACAAGATAAGAAAATTTTCTAAACAACTTCCTTCATTATTACCCAGCATCACCTTTTGTTTTGAAATTACATAATCATTTTCAAATGCTTGATACCAATTTTCAAAATCTTTTAAAAAAAATAGTTACATGTCTACAATCATTAAGAAGATGAATCAATGTTTCTGGATCTGTTTTACAGAAAGAACAAAAATTGTTTTCAGCCATTTTTATCTTGTGAAGAAAAGAATTTGTGGCAAGGAAGCCCATAAGAATTCTATATTGAAAGTAAATTATTTTGGTGTCCTTTGTACAAATTGAAGCATTCCGAAGGTAAAATTCCCAGTGTTTTTCTGTTATAGATTCATTTAAATAAATCTCCCATTTTAACTTTTTGAATTCTGGTGCCACAAAATTCTTATCTTTTATAATTTTATACTGAAACTTTATACTTGTCACAGACATCATTTTTTGTATAACACATTTCTCTGGTGCTGCAAATTGATTGCCTCTTTCTGTCATATAAACAGTTACTTCCCTTTTGACTCTTGCTGATACTCTTGATACAATGTTAAAATAGTTTAAAAAAATTATTTGTACCAACTATTTTTTAACATCATTAAAACACCTAAATTTTCCATCATGCGACAACAAGTCTTTCAATACTTTAAAACCTTTTCCTACCCAAGTCTTGTAAAAACTCCATTTTTTGATATCAACAAAGTTTCTAATATCAGTATATAAATAATCTGTAGCACTCAAACAATCTTTTTTAACAATTATAAGAGCTTTTATAACATCTTTCCAAAAATCATTACCTATATGATTCAAGAATTCTGAGTGTTTTTCTTTGGTTAAATAAAAAACAAAGTTAAAATCTTTTTGATTAAAAATACAGGATAATAATTGCTGCCATGCTCCACTGTTGTCTGTAAGGACTCTCTTGACCCATTTAAGTTTTATATATGAAATGAAGGAGGATAAATGGATCACGTTTAGTCCACCTTCTACAATTTTCCCTATCAATATATTTCTTTTTACTTTTTCCACCTTGTATGCCCAAATAAATTGAAATAAAATTTTATTTATCTCATTAAGTAATTCCTTTGATGGATTTGGAAGAGCTGAGAATAGATGTACAAATTTTCGAATAACAAGGGTTTTTTATGACTGTAATCTTTCGTATTGGGGTCAAATCTCTTTTCGCCCATAATGCAAGCAATTTTTTGATAGAGTTTATTTTGGGTCGATAATTGACAGACACAATATTTTCTTAAAGTTTTTTTGTGAAAATTATTCCTAAGAGCTTAAAGGTATCAGCACTCCAATTAATTTTTAAGTCATCACATAGAGTTTGTTTTGATCCTGCCTTGCTTCCCAACCATACTGCTTGAGATTTTGAAATATTCAGCTTTAAACCAGAAGCATTTACAAATTTTTCGATTATTTTCATTGATTCTCTCAGACTTTTCACTTCCATCTAATGTTAAAAAAAGAGTCATCTGCATATTGTCCTAGTTTATTTTTTTCCCATTAATCGATATACCTTTTCTGTTTTCATTATTCTTCATTGAGATTGCAAGTAGTTCTACAGTAATGATAAAAATGTATGGTGCCAAAGGGTCTCCCTGTCTACATCCACGTTCAAGATTAAAAAAGGAGGATAAGTTTCCATTATTTATCACGCAGCTTGTGCTGGTTGAGTAAAAGGTTTTAAACCATTTAACTAATGAATCTACAAAATTAAAAGACTTTAATGCTTTAACAATAAAATCCCATTCTAAAGAATCAAAAGCTTTTTTCAAAATCTAATAAAAGGAGCAAACCAAATTATTTTTTATCTTTTAGGTAATCTATTAAGTCATATAAAAACCTGGTGTTTTCACCTATGAAAGGCCCTTTTATCAAACCTTTTTGGGTATCACTTATAATACTGGACAACACATTCTTAATGCGATTTGCTATGGTACTAGAACCAATTTTGTAATCTACATTTAACAATGAAATAGGTGAAATAATTCCATCCGTCTGTACGTCCATCCGTCCGTCTGTCCGTCCGCCTGTAACGCTTTGGGGTACCCATCTCTTATCTTATACCACTGAATGAAATTTGATGAAACTTTCACAGAATCTTCATTACATATTGCCATTGTGCACCTCTTATTTTACTTTTTGATCCGACACATATTTTGGCTTTCCCATTGCAAAACATGGACACTGCCATTTATACACATATGGGAGGCGGGGGGTATCATTTATTGAGTCCATTGCCCACGGTACCTCTAGTTTACATAATTTCTTCTGTCTAATTTACAAAAGTATTCAGAATTTTTTTCACCCATTTCATACCAAGTAGCTTTTGAGCGTAACATTAAACCCTCAATATAGTTCGACCTAAAATTTTGTAAAGTTTGCTTTTTTTTCTTCAAGTGTCAAAATATCTTCTTCTTATCTGAAATATTGACTTTTTCTTCCAATTCTAAGATTTCTTTTTCTAATTTTTTCCTCTCTAGTTTTTGTTTTTTGGACCTTATGGAAGAATATTCTATTGTTAAGGATCTGATTTTCATTTTCAAGACTTCCCAGAAAAATTGATTACTTATACTAAATTGAATACTCTCCCTTTGCTCAATATCTCCTGATATCATATATTCTTTACTTGTTTCTGAAATTGGTCTAATTTACTGCCAGGAGCCTTTTTGAACAAAAATCTGCATTAATCAGCATAATATCCTACCATGCCGATGTATTATTTTTACAGGAGTAAAGCATGGAACATGTCAAGCATGTTTAATTGAAGAAAACCATTAATTAAACATGGATCCGTCATATGTAATCGGCAAATTTGGGATAGTGCTTTTATAGCTCGGGGATTGTAACTGTTAATTATTACCCACGCTTGCATCTTCATCGCTTTAGCCTAATGCATGCAATTTCTACTCAATGTAAGATTGAGATAATTATTGTAGTCTTTGGATCTGGTTAAGTCTGTCAAAGGTCATCCATTCATACTTTGAGCAATAGTTGCTCATTGCCTGAGGTTTCATGAATCAATTTAAGTCAACAAGATTACATGATTTAGGCCTTAGAAACTTGCAGTTTTATTGATTGCAATATGACTGTTTTTGTCAAAGATAAATTGGTGTACATTTTGTTTCCTTTGGATGTGATTACATCTATTCATGCAAAATAGACTACTAGTAGTTTAATGCGGGCTTACAAAGTCGTGCATAATGTACACTGATTAATAAAGTTATTAGTAAATGTTGATTTCTATTTTATTCAGACTATTTATCATTCTGGGCCAAGTCCATTCACCAATACAGCAGTGAAAAGGCTCCTGTTATACTGGTGGGCACGCATGCTGAACAAAAGACAAAAGAGGTATTTCATTTTAATTTCTCCAAAAGCTTTTTGAAACAAAATTGTATCTTTTTCATATCTTGACATGAAACATTTCCATAAACCATTTATCGCTAAAATTCTCAAGAAGTCTAGAATTTTACAGAAAGTCAATTAAAAATCTCCATTCATAGAAAACACTTTACAAATCATCTTAAACAAGGTGCATGCTGAATCACTGTTTACAATCTTAAAGAATGGAAGTCAAACTTTCTATTTCTCGTAACCTACCTTTACCAATCATAGCACTGAAATAAGTGACGTGCTTAACACCGTCATGACTTTGGAATGTTGCCGACAGAATGAAAGTGAAATGGTTTGTTTTGAAAATGCTTTCATTTCTAATTTATAACTTCGTTAATTAAACCTTTATTAACATAAAAAATGACGAGAAATTCAAAGATTTGTTATTTTTGCATTTATTTGCCCTTTTTAGCTGAGGCGTGACACTCTTATAGAGAGAGAACACTATACAACATTGCTTGTTACCTTGTTTAATGATGTTAACGTAAACATAAACGTAAACATCAACATAAAAAAATACTGAACATGATCGATAACGATACAATGTTGTCATTTTATTATAGACGATATCAATATAAATTAAGTCTCACAGTTATTCAGTATTTATTAATAAGTAGTTCCATGTCAAAGTACTGATCAAGATTAATAATTTCATGATTTTAACATAATCTTATCGATATCGTCGGTATCAGCATCAACATTGTCCTTGGACATGTACGAGGGGTTATCAAAAAGTTCGTGGACTAGCGCCAAAAAATTAAAACCGCTCAAGGTACATCAATAAATTTTGAAATATCCAGTTAGCATCATCTTTTCTATCCAAAGAATAAACCACAAATCATGAATTTTGTTTTTTTATAAATTAGTATTTTTTTTGTACAGTCCCTGAAACGTTCTACTTTCCCACCTGAACGGTGAACGAACGCTAAACGAACGCAGAGCGAACGGTGAGTGAACGATGTGCGAACGGTGAACGCAACTTGGTGAACGATGTGTGAACGGTGAACGGTGAGTGAACGCAGAACGGAGCGCGAACGCGAACGCAAAGTGAACGGTGAACGAACGGTGAACGCAACATGAACGATATATTCGGAATGCCTTCGGTCTTTTCCTTGTATTGAAATTATTCTTTTATTCTATAATTCAAATGTCAAAAATAAATATAAATAAACAATAGATAGATAAACAAAAGAGAAATAAATAGATAAATAAATAAATAAATAATAATAAAAAAAATCCTACACATACGTATGTTTAAATCGATATTTTAATAACAGATATAAATAAACAATAGATAAACAAAAGAGAAATGAATAGATAAATAAATACAAATGTAAATAAATAAATAAATAATAAAAAAAGTTCTGCACATACGAAATCGATATTTAAATATCATGATTTTAATAGCCGTCAAACGCGTATTTGTTACCGCGTGTAGTTAGAAAACAAATTAATCTTATATAGTAAATAATTATGCTTATTCTTTTAACTAATAAATTAATAGACTTTAGAAGATAAAACTACTACTGAGATAAACAATTGTTAAATAAATAAATAAATAAAAACATTTTTTCTGCACCTACCTATGTTTAAATCAATATTTTAATAACATGATTTTAATCGCCGTCAAACGTGTATTTGTTACCGAGTGTAGTTAAAAAAGAAATTAATCTACTTATATAGAAAATAATTATGCTTATTATTTTCAATAATAAAATAATGTGGACTTCTGAAGATAAAACTACTACTTATAGAATGAATTAATTACATTGTACGGGGTTGAAACAACCGTACATGTATTTCCGTGCCAAAGCGATTCTGAGTAAAATAAGGGATTTTTTTTAAAATTCACAATTATCTGTCTACATTGACTGTTATCGTACTGCATAAAAACTCTCATTTTATTTAAATTCTACTACAAAAAATTCTATATTTATGTGCCTTCTTATTCTTTTATGGCGATTATTTTAGCTAACTTCTTCCTGTATATGTACACATTTTCCGGCTGTGATTATATTCGGTCAAGATGTTGAAAAGAGGCATTCAAATTGTTTGTAATACATTTGTATATTAAATTTTCAAAACTAAATAAGTAATGTGTTGTAATAGTTTTTATTGAACAGAAAAATGTACGAGAGAGAGAGAGAGAGAGAGAGAGAGAGAGAGAGAGAGAGAGAGAGATAACCCCCGCGATTCTCAAATATATGTTGTATCAAATAAAATTAAATTCTTATTATTTTTCCTAAATATTCCAAGCAATAAAGGTAATTTTTTTACATTAACAAATCCATTTGACAGTAATCTCCATCATCAAGTTCACACAGTTCACAGGAAGTCCGTGCTAAGTTTGTAGTAGCATGCTTGTGTTGTCAATCAAAATAATTATGGAGAGGGCTTATATAGGCTATGCCTGCTGCCCAATCCAATTATGTATTTTACATAATAAAATATGTTCAAATCAAATCTAAATAATTCGACACAGTGGAGGTGTGGAAATCGCGTTTCACCGAACTTGCCGAAGGCAAAGAGTCACTTAGAATTCCAAGAAATTTTAATAATTTTCCGTATCATTTCTAGATCTGATTTTTTCTTTCCTGCAGAAAAAAAATAATTCGAATAATTATATACTTGGAAGGATTAAGTTTTAAATTGAATGTGAAACATATTCCCTGCCAATTTAAAATACTATTGTCGGCACAAGTTTGTACTAAAATGCTATTGTTTAATGAATGTTTAATGTTGGTTTTAAGGCTGATTTTCTTGTGTTACAATAAAAATTAAATATTAATTCAAATATGTACTGAAAAAAAACTCAATTAGAATTTTATTTCAGGAGAAAAGGCACCGGGGGGGGGGGGGGGGGGTTAATTATACTGAATGGCAAAAAACATATTTTTAAACATATGTTTAGGTACGGCGAAATAAGGAATTTTCCTTCTGTTATAACAGACTATTTTAAACAGTTGGTCTTTTCTAAAATTTGAAACCACACCATCAATTTAATTAGCTCTAAAGACATTAAATTAACTGAATATTTGCAGTACTGTTCATAAGTCTCAAACCTACATGTAGTTTAATACGTGTTACCGTAGAAATTATTTTTTTTATGTATTCTTGTCCTATTAAAAATTGGATTATACATCCATTAATAGTTTGTCCTCTTTAAAATTACATGAAATTGATGCCGAGCGTGAAGCACGTGAAGCATTTGTACATTGCCCTATTTTTAAGTTAATATTTTAGCATCGTTCTACATGCATGTAGGTACTTAATATATTAATTATTTTCCAGGGAAAATTCATGAAAAAAGTAACAGCTGAGTTATAATAATAGAAATAGAAATATCATAGATAATTTTTGCAATGAAATAATTATTCTTTAAACACGATATCTAAGTTATTTAATTAAAAAAAACATGTAAATCCTTACCATCAAAAAGATAAGTCCTTTCACTTCAGAGTTCCGAATGACAATGAAGACTGAACGATTAGTGAGCGGTGAACGCAAAGTGAACGCAAAGTTAACGGAACGAAGAGCGAACGGTGAACGTTTTGTGAACGATGAACGCGAGCGCACGGTGAACGGTGAACGCAATACTGTGAACGAAGAGCAAACGGAGAACGCACGCTGAACGAACGGTGAACGAACGCTAAACGAACGGAAAAATGGGAAAGTAGAACGTTTCAGGGACTGTAAGCAATGGTATGTCCAGGCCGCGCAACCTCGAAAACGACGTTTTTTCGACCAATGTGTAACTTAGAAAAAACTCATTTGATATCATGATTATTTGACATCCAGAAATCCCGTTAATTCTGGTAAGTGTCAGGATATAATTGTTCTATAACATATGAAATTTCCACTTCATTCT
>NW_026929944.1:87500-92500 GCF_032062105.1 Saccostrea cuccullata
ACATTTCTCTATTTTGTGTCGTTTAATGTTCCATAAAAATTTTGGAAGCACAGCCTACATAGTACAAATTTTATAGCCTCAGTCCACGAACTTTTTGATAACCCCTCGTATGCTTTGAAGCCTTTCAGTATTTTGAATAGAATTTTTCAAGGACCATTGGGCCAGTAGATTAAAAGAATATGAAGGCTTTATAAATTAGTGTACAGTTTTGGTCAAATCATGAATCGTGTATACATATTTAGGTGTTTCCACCCTCACAATATTAATGGTTCAAAGTACAAAAACTATATTTATTTTCATTTCTTATACTTTAAATTTTCCAATTATTGCAAAAAATGTATAGGTCACCATATTATTTAAGATGCAAAAAAATAAATAAACAGAAATATATGTCAACATAAAAACTCGCACATTTTTTTGTAAACAGTATTATGAAAAATATGTAAGAACTTGTTAAAATACACAATTCTGATGCTGAATGTTCCTAAATACTTCCAACTTATAAGATTCTTTTGAATTGTGAATATCATGGAAACTATTTTACATTAGAAGTACAATGCCTGAATGAAGAGACCTTAGAAGGAGTTGTTGCACTTGTAAACATTTTTTAAAGATTGAATAATTGATTAAGTAAAGAAAATATGCATTTTTGATATTCTTTTACTCAACAATATTTATCATTACTACTATTGAAAAGCATTCTTTTAAAAGATATTGTTCTTTCAGGTATGAATTTAAACTTATTACCGTTTTTGCAAAAACCTATGACATCATTGGAGGGTAGAGTTACCTTAATGTTCACATAATAATATTTACATGATAATGTTTACATTAAGAATAAATTCTAAAAAAAAAATTCAAAGAACAATAACACCATCAATTGTTGTATTTATTAAAAATCGTCTTAAAGTAATGTAGAATCAAACTCATGACTCCTTTGTGTAACCATAGGTCAGGGCAACAATAGGCATTTACACTATTACATTCGAATATGAAGGTGAAATTTTTTTAAAAAATCTTCTCGTGAACAGCGATGCCAATTTTAGTCATATTAATATGGTAGCGTCCTTAGCTTGCCTGTAGTTAAGATTCAATTTTGACTAAATCATGACTTCAATTTGCTTATGAATACGGTAGGACAAATATTAAAAATCAAAGCTATAAATTGAAATGAATAATTTAGGGAAAAATCCATCAAATTCTTCTCAAAAATTCCCAAAAACAAAATAATGATTAGGCATGAAGATCATGATCACCAAAGGAAAAAAGAAATAAAGTCTTCTTTTCATACGGATAAAACTATGTACTGTAAAAGGTAGTATTCTTTAGCTTTCCATTCCCTGCTGGCTTTATACTTTTAATTTTAATTTTCTATAAGGAGAAAGAAAAGTTTTTTCGTGAAGTATGGACGGCTTTGGAAACAGAGAACGATACGCTGCAAAAACATATTGACAGGAAAAGGATGTTTGCTGTTGGATTCCATGAAAATGAATGCGTTGAAAAAATTAAGCTGTCAATAGTTGATGTTGTCCAAAAACTTGATCATTGGGGTGAAAAACTTCCGTACTCCTGGGCTTTGTTTGAAAACTTCTTCCAGGAAAAGAAAAACCTTAAAATCATCAGCAAAGAGACACTTTTGGCTTTCAACGAAGCATTGCCAAAGGACTTGAAGTTGGAAAAAGTCGAAGATATTAACACCCTGCTGCAGTTTTTCCATGACATCAGAGAACTTTTACACTTTGACCAAGAATCTCTGAGAGGAATCATAATTCTTGATGTTCAGTGGTTTGCAGATGCGTTCAAAAATGTTATCACAGATAAAAACCACGCAGCAGAAGATTTATTTAAACTTGCATCGCAATGGGACAAATTTAATGAAACTGGAGTACTTAGTGACACACTGCTGTCTGCGATATGGGACATGAACAACAATGGGTACCTTGAACACAAAGAAGATATCATGCGCTACATGGAGAAGCTGGGACTCTTGGCAAAAATGGAATATAACAATTGGTATGTTCCATGCATGAACAAAAGACCGTTTCCCACAGAAAGCTTTTCATCATACCCTGCCTCATCCATCCTCTGCTACACGTTTGATGTTCTTCCTGCTGGAATTTTCTATCGCCTCGTAGCAACTTGCATCCAGATTCCTTGGGAACTATTTACTGATAGAGACCGAGGATGCATTTACCAGACGGCGGCAGTTTTTCAGTTTCAAGACCAGCATCATATTATTATGCTTGGAATGACTCAAACAGATATTCAGTTGCAAGTGTTTGTATTAGAAGGAGAAGTAGATGTATTAGTATGTCACCAGATTAGAGGAAGAATTGAGAGTATTTTGCAAAATCTTTCCAACACATTCATGAGAAACACCAAATTTCATGTTGCCTTCAAATGCAAACCTTTAGGATTTTGTGACAGCAAAGAAAGTGCAGTCATAGGTGAATCTAAGTTAACAAGAGCGACTTTCAATTGTCCGTTCTGTCCGGTAACGGAAAAGCATGTAATAAAATCAAGCGATATAACAAAATATTGGATAAAGGTAATGCTTTCAATTAAAAAAAGCAAACAAACAAAAAATAAATAAATAAATAAATAAATTTGTCAATTGCAAATCATCAATTTGCTAATTCTGATGTTTCTTCAAAGATGCTTTATGAAATTGCTGTTATTTAAATCATCATAACATTAAATTTTGTTTATCTATTAGCTGCTGTGTCAACTAATATATCCATTTTTAAGATCTAAATTTCAAAGAAAAATCTGTAGATAATACATTAATATGATTTTCTTCTTAATGTTTGTTTTGTCCCCTTTAAGATCTCTTGCACTACTGATATTAACTAAATAAGGTAAAATTTTATTTCAGATGCAACCGAGTAATCCTAACACTGTGACGGCTTCTGCACAATCCCTAGGGGAAAGATCTAGATTTGCGAAGCTTGGAATGGCAACAAACGATGTGTTAAATCAGGCATACAGAGACATACTAGATATGGAGGTCCCCCCTTCCCTTATCTATAACAAAGTGAAAGCATCACCAAATATTCACAAAAGATTACGTCCGGAACAAGAACAAATCTTGATAAATGCTAATCGTTCGGGATATAAGTATTTTGATATTTCATTAACATACACATTAATCAGAAACATCTGTAAAAAGATTCCTTTACCAACCAAAGGAAAATGGGGAGACGAGCCTGCAGCAGGAGAGGAAACAGTTGGTGATGATATAGAGAGAATTAGGTCAATCCGAAATGGTTTGACTGCTCATGTGAGCTCAGCCTCAACCCCTCAGAAAGAATTCGATGACACCTGGTCAGTGATGTCTGATATCTGCCAAAGACTGGAAACCTTCACTGGAAAGAATTACTTGGACAGTCTTAAAAAAAATCATAATTTGACATTGAAAGAAGAAGATGCTATTGATATGGAGATATTGCGTTCTCTCGTTTCAGATGTACAAAAAATTAAAAGAACATTAAAGATTAAAAGTTAAATGGATACAAAGTAGGAAGTTTAACATGTATGCTGAACTATTATAAATTCACATTGTAGAATTTCGAAAGACGTACTTGATTAACCTTACTGGTATTCAAAAAAAAAACTTCAGATAATAAAGTAGAAATTAAAAAGATTTTAAAAAATATCATTTCGACAATTCTGAGCTGGAGAATCGTGTTTTTATAGCTTAACCAATCAAATTGCTCCAAAGAATTATTTTAAATATCTATTGAAATAGTATTCTACAGTCATCTATCTCTTCCTCTGTGTGGGACTGATTTTAAATTAACAAATAATTGAGTGATGCTTATAATTAGAATATGGACAGCAAACAATATTGAGTGTATATATCAAGTCCTGTGAAGGGAAACTTTGACTCTTGACTTAAGTGGCTGCAGTGAAAAACGATCTCTTGTGAATTTTGGTATCATTTACTACTGAATCTGTCCGCAGCTACACATATTTCTTAATATGATCTTGGCATTTTTACCTCTGATTATAAAATTACAGGCATTCATAACTGATGAAGGAAATAAGATGCCAAAACATTTACTGAAAAAAAAAGAAATTAGAATGAACTGCATTTTCCATCAAGTAGAGTCCAAAGAAACCTGATTTTCCTGTTGCTTACAAATGCAACAATCTGAGTTTTATGACAGTGAGTCGTGCCATGTAAGTAGGGAAGTTACGTATAGTCATCAATGTTCTTTACGTACTGGTGTGAAATCCTTTATTAGTAACATAAGAAATGTTATCAACTTTAGGAATATATGTTTTTCTTACAAGTTGATATATTTGTATTAATATAGTTAGATTTTATTAGAGAAAAAATATCTTCAAATAAAAGACACATACCTTCAATTTATTTTTTTCCATAATGTTGTTTTAGCGAATGATACATTTGTTTTGAATTTAAAAAGGATACAAAAAAGTTCTTTGACAAATTATTAAAACAGCAGAGTTTTTCAATGATTTTTATTATAAATAAAGATAATATGGAAAAAGATTAATAAAAAGGAGTAAATGATAACAAAATAATGCATGTTTCTTAATTCTTAACATTTATCTCTATTCTTGGTTTAATTTATCATTAGTATTTTAATTATACAAATAAAATAAAGAGAACGATTTCTACTTTTAAAATGAAACCTCTTCATTTTAGCAATTTATATGCAGTTTCCAGAAACTTACATGTATTTGATTTTTCTCCTTCTATATGGATTATCTACTTCTAATTGTACACATGAAAGAAAACCCGATATTGAGAAGGTAGATAATGAACTCTCTTTAAAAGAAAATCACAAAAATAAGTCATGGATCACTAAAATGATATAGACAAATTCCAAGAGGAGCTTGATGAGAAGATAAAAAATGTGTTTGTGATTTGTGACACTTTATTTTTTTGTTTTGTTCTACAAAATATTAACATAGAAAAGGACAATTTGTTTCTATGTTAAAGATTAAGATATGTTTACATGTGTATGATTTTT
>NW_026929944.1:95000-108640 GCF_032062105.1 Saccostrea cuccullata
ACTTATGCTGAAATATACCTTCACCTACATATTACCTACACATGGAGTATGAATATCTCAGTGTATTTCTAAAACGAGGTAAACTATTGACAAGCAAGTTGATAAAACAAGAATATCAACAGTCCCGTTTAAAATCATCATTATCATTGAGTCAAATGCTGACATCGTTTTTCAGAATAATTGTAAGTCAATTATTTATATTTTGTATTGACGATGGATGTTTCCGTAATTTCCTGATTCAGACAAAGTGCACACGGTGGGTGTGACTGTTCAACAGGGGAAGCTCAGTCATCCATGGCACAGATCCCACCTCTGATGTTTCGGATGTCTGTGTTTGTTCTGCTCCTATTTTGTATTATTTTATGGACTTTGAGATTGAATACTGTTCGATATCTCCATATCCTTCTGTTATCTCAATTTCACCTGGAAATATATCGTATCGACGTAGGAATGGAAAGAAACACGCACGCTAACTCTCGTTTCCCGCCTACATTTTGGAACCAATTAATTCAATATGAATAGCAATTTGGCCATAAAATCTTTGTTTAATACTAAGAACAGTTCAATGGCAATTGATAAAATGTCCTAATACCAGCGCTAAACAGTAAATTATCCATAATTCCAGCTCTTGAAAAAGGGGGATAGACGATATTTTCCATTGAAATCGGAGTTTCAAGCATCACCGTATTTTTAGATAGTCTTGGATATGATTAAATGTTCCTTATATCTTTTCTTATGTTTTAGGCAAATAAATAAAACATAAATATTTCAATAGAATATAATGTTTCAGTTGTATATCGCTTTGAAATTGGACGTGCATGTCCACGGGAAATCAATTTAGAATCTACACTATCCCAGAACAACGAGGATTGCTGCATTTTGAAAACAATTATTAGTAAAATGTTAATACATTCGTCATAACAGAATAGATATTTTATACTGATTACAATAAAAGATAAGTATCATTAAGAATAAGACGCTTGCCATCCACATCAAAAGATAGTAGTATCTCTAACGGGTACCTTGTTTTCTTCACGACATGTGTGTTTATCAATCTATAAGTAGCGACGGCGTCACGTGATGGATTTATTTCAAAATAGCAATTTTTCTTTCCTAGCAGGGTAATCAATAATTATAATTTGATAACTTTATAACGCGTTTAATTTTAATGGTGCAATTTCCAATATTTTCGTAACTTTTATTAATAAACAAAATATATCAATTTCAAATTATTTAAACTGGCTAAAGTTATAGCGTGTACACATTTAATCAGTGCAACTGTAGGAAAGATAACTCATCCATGCAAATCCATGCATATGAAAGGATAGGAATATGGAGAATGAAATGAGTAAGTTAAACTTAGAAACCGGTGTTGACAGTAAGTTGAAACTCATAGATAAGTATTGGACACAATGCATTTAATTAGAACATTCTTGAACATTTAGTCTTCCTTTTGATATATGCTGTATGGTTTGCAACCTATGATTACTTTTATTTGTTAAGTACATTAATGAATAACAAACTGTTTATTTAAATGCAGATTTCAATTCAACGAACAATAATTAAAGTCACCATGATTTCAAAACCCTTTACCGAGTACTGTATAAATGGAAATAAAATAGCTTGCAACTGATATTCAAACTAACAATGTTTAATATGTTTTTTTTCAAGATCATAAATTTCATTTATATCCTGATACATGTAAATGATTTGGGTTATTTAACCTCATGTACACATTTGATTTCTTAGATAACTTACATAAAGACATGTCGGTGTCAAATCAAAACAGTTTCGATCAAGAGATCTGATCTGATGGAAGGAAAAATGTAAAATTAAATTGTAGTTAGTGTTTCTTCACAAGTTTTGGAATCATGAGTTACAGTCGAAAGATTTTGTGCAAAATTTGATTTAGTGGAATCAACTGAATATAAAAATATTGTTTACATTTTTTGAAAAATGAACAATTTCAGCTCTGAAAACACGGAAATATTCAAAAGGCAAAGAGTGGAAATTTTCATTCATCTTATACATGCATCATGTGACTAGGGCAATCACTAGAAAACAGGATAATGTTACTTAAGTGTTAATTTACACCGGATTGAGTTATGCCTGTATCAGAAATTAAAGTTAAATCTGTAAACAATTACATGCGTAGATGATATTTTGTGCAGAGATGAAAAAAGGGATAAGAAGGGATAAGGACATTTCTGTCAGCAGCTTTATTTACATAAACAAAGAAATATAATTACAGCCTAGCTGTAGATGCTGCTAGTGTGATCTACGAAAATAGTGACCGAAGATCAAGACTGTGGCTAAGAAAACAGAATTATAACAGCTTAGCTGTAGACGCTGATAGTGTGATCTAAGAAAATAATGATCTAATATCAAGGTTGTAGCGAACACATCATAGTCAGAACAGCCAAGCTGTATATGCTGCTACTGTGAACTAAGAAAATAGTGATCTAAGATCAACTTTGTAGCTTTGACATCATAATCATATATGTAAAAGCCTAGCTGTAGGTGCTGATGGTGAGAGCTAAGAAAAGAGTGACATAAAGGTTGTTGCTATAAGAAATTTAGATGTTAAAAATAGTTAAGGACATAACAATTATAATTCTAAGGATGAGTGACTTAACATCCAGGATTGTATCTAAGAAAAAACAATTATAACAGTCCCACTTTAGGTGCTGTCAGTGTGATATAGGATTTAGTGACCTAAATATGCTGAACCGTTTCTAAGAGAATCTACATGTTGATGACGACTAACTTAGGCCTAGCTTTTTGTCAAAAAGCACATTTAAGGAGACCTGGGGCTCGTTTCTCAAAAAGGTCTACGACCAGGCGTAAGCTTAGTCCGGACTAAATCAGTGACTAAACCAGGAAGTCGAACTAAGATGCGTTTCACAAAAAAGCGTAGACTTCGTCGAGACTAAATTTTAGTTTAAATCTAGGCCTGCTCATGAGTAGGCGTAAGTTCTTAGTCTGTAAGCAACTTGGGAAAAAGGCAAGTGTTTTAATCATGAGGAGTAAAAAAAATATTATTTTATACGTATTCGATATAATACCTATTCATATTCATGCACATAATTATATGATATGCGAAAAATCATGAAAATTAATAAACAACAAATAATATTATGTAGAAAGGTAGTGAAATCCATCGAGGATACAGGTAGGATGAACTAAAAATGTGTTATTAAGAACTTTGAATTTTAGTTGGGTCTGAATTTAAGAAGTGACAGATTTTATTTTTTAAAAATGTAGGCTCGCGTTGTGTGTGTGTGTGGGGGGGGGATGTGTGTGCAACCCTCCCGTTTTCTTATTGCAATATTGCAGGTCCCGGATATTTTTTTTTTGTTTTGAAATGGATAATGTTTCAAACAATCCCCAAACAGTTCATTTTCAAAAATATATTTTAGATAATGAGAAATATTCGGCAACTATGCCGTGCGATTAACCGAGTCAATGCTTCTTTAATGCATGTATTCAAATATAACATCAATAAAACATAAAATTTTGAATTTGTGAAATGTTCAAGTATTATATTTAAATTATTCTGTTTATAAAACTGTTCACTCATTGTCGAGAGGTGAGAAGTGTAGATGGCCATGAGTTAATCGTTTTTTCTAAATGGCTTGCAAAAGCTTGATAGTTTTAAATCGAATTCTTGTGAACCATATTACAGGCAATAAATCTAGTAATTTTTATTTTCTAAAATATTTCCATTAAAATTGAAAATGCGTGTTTTAATGCAAACGGTGTATATACATATGTATTTCTACATGGCCTATGTAAATTATCATAACGGTATCAATGTAAAACAGTATGTCCAAAATGTAATACATGTATCATAAATGCAGGTCCATGTATCACCTTGATTGCCAATATATGTCTAATTCATATTGAATAAAATGATTGAAATTATAAAGATTTATGTAATGGTATGGGTCATTTTAGGCCCTCATTCAGAAAAGGTTTCACATGTGTCAATCTTTCTTGTTCAAGGCATCGCAACTGTATATAATGGTCTCTTACTGTGTCAAAATTGTCATTTTTCAAAGTTTTGTTTAAAACTAAGGCACTTACCTTTTTATAAAATTCTCTGCATATTACTTAAATCAATATATCAATAAAAAGAAAAAGAAAATATATAAATTTTATTCACTTTTACAACACATAGATTTTATTTAAGTCTATTGACTGTCTAAATTTTAACAAAAACAGACCTAAAGAAATCCACATATAAGTCTTAAAGACAACTGATCTTTTAAAAAAAATCTCTTATCCATGGTTTAATAATTCTTTTTATGATAATTATGATTTCATAACTGATATTTTTTTGACATTACGCCTGTTGGTCGGGGTCTTTGTCCCTTCACTCTCTTTCTGCGTAAAGTATTTTAAATACAGAAAAATTTCATTCAGATACTTGCCCCCCCCCCTTCTCTCGACTTTCAAAACTTTTGCTTCGAGTCTGTTCCAGCCCCTAGCCATATATGGCTTTTGCTCATGGGAAAATTACTTTTTATTCCAAATTTTCGCAAGTACATGTATGTATAATCATGTATGTACATCATTTTTGTTTTAATGTAGATATCTAATATAACAGTTGTGGATGTAGTCTCAGAGGGAGGCTATGTCCCAAATTATAATAAGAGATTTACTCAATCAGTTTTGTTTAGTGTGGCTGTGGGCGCCTAGTACCGGACCCCAATCACACCCTAGCTTTTTCAAGATTTCTGAATCCAATACTATATGTTATAGCTTTGACCTTGAAAATGCAGATGGGATCGCATAATATATCTGTTTGATAGACAGTGAAAAGATAAAGCATGCAAATGTGCTCGTGCTTCCTGTGCTTTAGTAGGTTTAAGTTTGATAGTCTAGACTTGATCCGCTACATGTCATTGTAGTCTCTAGACCAAATAAAATACGATCTGTGCATGCTTAGTACCTAGAGGAGAGGTCTAAGTCTTAGACCAGGTCTAGCGCCGCTCTCTGAAACGCGATTTAGGCCCAACTAAAATTTGGCGTAACTTTCTTAGTCGGACTAACTTAGGCCCAAATCTACGACTTTTTGAAATACGAGCCCCTGGACACTATCGCATTGATAATGATTTAAATTTCTATATTTATTAAGGATCGGTGTCGTTAGATCACGACAGACTCAAAGACAAAACATGTTTATTATGACTTATTTAAACCAAATAAATTTTCTGGCAAAAATAAACAGCACATTTAATACAAAGCAATAATAATTCGATGATATTTCACAAAACATATTGATAGAAAAATACAATAAAACATTCACCTGATTTAAAAATCAAACATTATTTTCAGTTACCTTAGCGTAATTGAACAAATTTGTTATCAGATTTTTATAAGCGCTGTTAATGTACTGTAAAGGGGCAAATTAGAGTTATTAACGATAATGTATAAAAGTAAATGTAAAAAAGTATAAAAGTATCACTCATTAATGCGTGTTATATGGTGATAAGGAAACATATATTATAGAAAAAGGAAAATAAAAATTCCTCATCATCTGAAACATACATCACTGAGTTCATCACGTGACTGAGATGATGAGATCATGTATCCGTGTATAATGATTATATACGTGCTTCAAAGCAAAGCAGAAAAGGATAAACAGATATTGTCGGAGAAGGTAAGGCAATAATTGTATTTAATAGATTTTTACTTACGTGGTAAAGTGATGTTTTTTCATTTTCATATTTTCCACAACAAGCTTTTATACATGGATGTACAGGAATCAATCGAAGCAGTCGTGGTTAAGTTGCTGCTAGTGATTAAAGGTTGAGTGATCTAAGAACAAAGATGTTTCTTAAACAATACACGTGTATGATTATTTAAGGTTGAATGATCTAAGATCAAAGTTGTCTCTAAGACAATACAAGTGTATAATGATTTAAGGTTGAGTGATCTCAGATCAAAGTTTTAGTGAGACAATACACGTGTATTATGGGTGACCTAAGATCAAAGTTGTGTGTAAGACAGTAGAATGATGTGTATGTTGAGTGATCTCAGATCAAAGTTTTAGTAAGGCGGTAGATGTGTATGATGAGTTATTTTGGATCAAAGTTGTTTGTAAGTCAGTACAGGTGTATTTTGAGTGATCTAAGATCCAAGTTGTTGCTAGTTAAAAGTATCTCCCACCACAGCTAGGTTAAGGTCACCCATAAGGTATGCCTTGAAATATTCTGAGAAAATCGATATAATGTTGATTACATTTTTTTTTAAGTTTGAGTTTGAATTTTATGGGAATTGTACTTATGCGTATGTATGTATGGGGACTCAGCCAAGTTCGACCAACGCAACCTCAGGAAAATCAACTGTTTGTCACGTGACATGGTTAAATTAGAAAAAAATATGTACCGATACAAAGATCGTAAAAGTTAAATGATATACAGATTATTTTCCACTATGAAATTGATTTTTTTTTCAGAAATATAACTTAACCTCAAAAGTGCTGGAAGCAATTTGCCCGGGCATTATATACAATTTAGCCGTCTTCTAATAAACGAATAAACGCGTGCATGAAATTTAAACTTTACACATTGAAATGATGTAAAATTACCAAAAAAAAGAAACAGTGCACAACTTGATCCTAACTTTTTTTTAAAAAATAGTAGGGACAATATCTACATGTGTGTACATATAATTTATAGTTAAGTGGATATCGTTGAACTTTTGAGATTTTCGAGAGGTTGTACATTGGATTGAAGTACATTTATGTTTAAAACTGCATTATTACGCCTTAATAAGAGACTAAGTCATTTTCATTTTAATAAGACTGCGAAATATTGATTTATACATTACAAAATATGACTCAATTTTAGTCAGATCACGCTTATCTACTTTTAATTTTCATATGTGCAAGTTGCAATAATAGCTTTATCTGCGTCTCGAGTACAGAGACACTGCGTGTCAACTAGTCTGTGGTGTGATCTATGTCAATACAGGGAGATCAAGTTGGCTTAAATTTTACATTCGAATAGTGTAATAATGACAAGAAAAGTTACACATTATTCATATTTGCAATAATTATGAAAAATCATAGTATGTTACATTATATGTAAAAGGAAATCATTATTTATTCGTTTGTACAGTTTCACTGTGGCGTCATAAACGATTTCCCGAAGCTTTGACTAGAAAGATATACCTTAAGGAGTCCTTAACTTTGCTGCAATACTTTTGTCCGAACAAAATAAAAGATATTTAATACAAAGCTTTAAAAGACAAAGAAATATATCTATTTAAGAAGAGACGAATTAGACATAAGAGGCTTAGATAGATATTTAAGATTGTTGTTTCAGATACTCAATATTTAGAACAGTAAATTTTAATGTTCGCCAAACACCATGCTGACTACAGGTAAACGACATATACATGTAATTTAACAATACACTTATGGCCTTTGACATTCAATGAAAATAATTACTGTATTGTAATGAGGTATGATAATATTTCTTTGATCATAAATTATAAGCTTTTTTGCCTTTCCTTTATCTTTTTTTTGGCTTTAATTAAAACTCTTGTTTTAATTATTTCAGCCAACTCAGAGATGTTCGAAAGGAATGGCGTTTTTTCATCACTGTGTTTTATAACAATTATATCTTTTGTTATAATCCTAAGTCTGATTCCAACTACAGAACTTCCTTTACTGACCCACTTCTCCACATTAGATACGTTTGACTCGTCACTCAACAATACAAATACAAATATGACAGTCAAATAAAGTATTAAACTCACATCCAAGGATATATCGCACACATTGGTTTCATGCAGAGGAGTACTATGTAGATCAGCTGCGGTATTACGATAGTACTCAATGTCCCATACCTGGCTGTGTTTTAGAAACGAATGTTTTCAATGCTGATATCGTGGTATTCAGTCACAGACGTCTTCCTGAAAAGTGATCAGGAAAATAAAAGGACAAATTTGGGTGTTTAACTCGGCAGAAAGCCCGTACTACACATATGGAGGTCAAACAAAGAATGGATGAAACATTTTGATTTATCAATGTCGTATATGGAGGAATCGGATATTTATGTGCCATTCTACGGTAAACTGCAAAAAATACAAGAACCCGTCATCAAAAACTACACTGGAATACTCAACAAGAAAACTAAAGACGCGGTATGGATTTCAAGCCACTGTCAAACTCCTTCCAGAAGAGAAAAATTGGTTCAAGAACTAAGTAAATACTTAAAAGTGGATACATTTGGCAGATGTGGAAATAAAAAATGTGGCAAGCAATATGATAATTTGAAGGGGTGCCAGGACATATTCGAAAGAGATTACAAATTCTTTTTTTCTTTTGAGAATTCACTTTGCAAAGGTTATACAACAGAAAAACTGTTTTCACTTTATTTAAACCATGCTCAAGTAATACCTGTTATTAACGGACCCAAAGACGCCGGTCAATATCTTCCTAAAGGAACTTACATTAACAGTCAGGATTTTCCTTCTGTTGGTCTTTTAGCCAAAGAATTGATCAGAATAGGTTCTAATGAAACAGAATACATAAGTTACTTAAAGGAGAAAGACAAATTTACTCCCCAATCTTTTCGAAAAACTGTTTTAGATGCTCAGCGTGATTTATGCAAATATGTAAGAGATGTATATGAGGGGAAAAAGACGAGGAGAAATAAATCCTTGCTCAATGTTTTAAATCCAAGTGTATACTGTACGAAAGGTAGATAAGGAATAGAAAATATTAATGTTGTAAATTATATTCTGAAAATAATTTGACCGGTAATCATATGTTTGTTTCGACAGGGAGAGGAATTTTGGCATGGAAGTGCATTTTCCTTCTTTAGTTTTGAGATTATTTATAGTCTAAAATTGCAGAATTTGAAAAAAAAAAACGTAAAAAAAATATTTTAAAAATGACAAAGAACTAAAAATCATTCTTTAGACAACATCATTTTGCCTCATAGTTATCTCCAACATGTTTCCTCTATTTTATAAACGGTTACTTTAAAAAAAAAAAGTGCATAGTTTCGAAATCGTGCATGGACTGACCTAAACATTACCGACGACAGACTCAGGAAAGCTTTAGGTGAATTACAACGACGTAAGCCATTTACTTCATTTAAGTGACCTAACCAAAAGATCGAACAGTAAACGAATTTGATAAGCTTTTAATTTAAAAAAATAATTTAAAAAAAACATACCAGCTTCACTGGTCTCTTTTGTTATTTTGTATTTATCCTATTTTTGCATTAAAACACCGTATTTACTTATGTTTTACTTATACTTAAAGCAATTTAATTTCAATAGACACAATGTGAAAAAGTTAAGGGTGAAACATAAATTATTTCAAATTTATTGTTTGATTTTTAACACATGAAAATTTTTAAAATTGATCATAACAAAATAACACTGAATATCATACCTCATTTTTTACCACTACAAAAATACATACATTATGTACATACATACCCCTTTCGTTTTCCGACAGCTTAAACATTTAAAGATTGATTTAAGATACAACATTTAAATGAATATGATACACCTTTAATATATATACACATGTGTATATATTTTTTTTTAAAGTCCACTGTCCTCATTTCGTCGTTTAAAAATTTTGTCTCTCAATAGTTGGAACACCAAAATACAAAATGCATTATTTCAATTTAATGAAACCTGAAAAAGAAAACTAAAAATTGTGTTTTAACTAGTAACTTTTGTTCATTGCTTTTGTCCATTGAATTGTAAGTAGGCACATAACCTCGAAAAAAAAATAAATCAAAACTGGTACGAAACATAAATTATTTCAAATTTAATTATTTGAGTTTTAATCACATGAAAATCAAAATTTAAGAGGATGTAGTGATATAACCCAAAATAGTACACTGAATACAACGATTTACCATGATTTCTATTTTTTAATCCATTGCATGCGTTTATGTATTGAATTTTCATAGGGACACTGAATATGTTTGTCATCGTGTATTCAAGCTATAGGGAAATGATCAGTTTTTCCATTTTGAACTATAACAGTACTGTTAATTTTGGAATATTTTTTACACCTAGTTTTGAAATATATGTATGAACAAGAAATAAAAATGGTATAAACTGAATATCCTTACAATTTTAACGTATTGCAATTTTTGTGTTGTAATTTGAAAATTAACACAATACCCCAGCTTTTGATGTTCTTTTTTTATTCAATTTATGCTTAAAATCAGAAAAAGTTTAAGACTTTAAAATAATTTCTTGCTTATTAAATTTTCAATGCCAGAAAAATCACATTTTATTAGTGCAGAAACGTCAAATTATTAATTATGCGAAGCAATTTGAAACTTTTTCTTAGTCACAATTATTAAGTGTCTTTTTCAAACAAACTAAGAGTTAGTTTTGTTTCATGCTTTAATTGGATAAAAATATTGTAGGGAAAACGTCAAAAATGTAATTTTTAATTAAGACACAAATTTCAGTGCAAAAAGGTCATATTAAATGTACTGTAGCGCCAAAAGAAGCGTATTGACCCTTATTTTTTGATTTGAATTTTAATTAAGCTATGTTTGTAGAAACTAAAGATTTACTTAGCAAAAAAAGTTTAAGACTTTAAATATCAGGATCGAACGTCGTTAAATGTTTTTTTAAAATATTTTCTCTGAAATATATCGAAATTAAGTACTCTGCTATGAACACCAACATACTAAATAAATTCAATCTGCACAACTTAAGCTGATATTTAAAATATCAAAAAATATAGATGATCTATTTTTTTTTATTTAATGAAAATATTTAATCATGATTATCTCTCTTGAATCGATCAAAGAACTTTGGTTTGCTCCTGCAAACCGCTTCAACTTAATCAATAGGGTCTAAGGTCACTCTGCATAACATTGACTACTGCATTTAATATTTTTATCTTCGTACCAATTTTTTCACGTACTTATCACGTTCTTGACGTGAGAAAAATCTGATCAATTCTTTTTGGCTTCATAAGGCACATTTCATCAGTTACAACACCTGTAGCACATTGAACTTAACTCTATTTACGTGCAGTCTCTGTTTCAAAATGTTGTACGAGGGTTGTGCTGTCCGGTAAAATTATGGACAAATTTTAAAAGCTTTTTTCTCGGCAAATAATGAGCGCACTGAACTGAAATTTTCAGCAAATGTTAATTAAGGAATGACTCTAATTCTTGGCCAAATTATCGAGTATAATCTGGTTTGGATCAGTTTACGCTTCGCGGATTATAAAAAAGCGTATACTGACCCAAACCAGATCATACTCGATAATTTGGCCAAGAATTAGAGTAATTCCTTATAATTTAATTTTAAAATAATTAAACAACTTTGGATGTAAAATTATGTTGTTTTTTACGAGTTCAAATTTACCGTGCAATAATACAACCGAAGTAACGGAAGTGATGTAAAGCGAGGGGAGGTAATAACTGATACATAGATTTAGCAGCCATGATGTGTGTTTACATGAGGTTAGATCGAGTTAGTGGTTGAAGTTAAAGATACAGTTATTAAATCTTGAATTTTCCATGGTTTCCGAAGACTGGAAATGAGGGGATTGCATGAATAAGATGATTAAGCTGGTCGTCAAGGAGGTGTGTCCCCATACCAAACCAGATTAAACAAAATATTTTGCGTTCCTCTTTGGAAATCAACCAATGAGAGGCGAGAATTTATATAAACAAAATTAAATTATTTTGTAATATTCAAGTCCATCTTAATTGTTTTGAGAAAATCTAGACAAGAAAATAGATTTCATTAAGCTCGAATGAGCACAGGGTTCTGTCCTTTGGTGCACGGTGAACCCCCCCCCCTCCCCGGATTCCATAAGAGAATACATGATTATTAATTCGAAATAAAATATTAAATATTAAATAGAAAAGATTAAAGTAAAAATTATCCATTTCTTAATCCACTATCCTTTATGTCGTCTTCTTGAAAATCTCAAGGCATTTGCTTAATTTTTGGCTGTTTTCCTGGCATACTAAATTAGAAAGTGATTAATACAACACACGAAAATTGACGGCGTTTGATGACGTTACGGCGCCCTGGAAAGTGTTCATTTTTACAAGGATGTAATGAAGTCACTTTAATGAATACAGAAGAAAAAATATTTAAAATATCACTAGATCCGTTGTATACAATTGAAGAGGGAGTTTTCTGAGCAAAATATTCTTTAATCGAGTCCTCTGCTAGAGCAAAACATACGGACAAACAGTAATTGTAAAAGCAAAAGACGCTGTCACTGCAAATCATCAATATTTGCAATTGATTGCCTATTCAGTTGAATGACGGTAAGAATACTGTCTATAACTTAATAACAAATCTTCAGAAAGTCCTATTTATTTGCGAGATTGGTTCCTCGACTGCTTAGGAGAAATAATGTGAAACACAAGTATGTACATCAATGAAATTCTAAATTTAAGTGGGTCTTATCCAGCTTTTTACCAGAGAGAAAACGTAACACTTAGTGATACTTTTGATACATTATGTGTTATCATCCTTGCACCATAAGGCGATGCAACAGATGATATAAAATCTCACAATTTGTTTATTTATGAATATATCTATTTGAAATTTGCTATATATATTGATGGAAAATTCACTAAAGAGTAGTACAAATTTCAGAACGCAGTGATGAATATTTTTTTTTCAATCTAGACAACTTGTCCACGATTTTTCCGAACAACCTTAGTATAATATGATTAACACCTTAACAAAAAAAAACTTTGGCAGACATTCTGTCATTTCAATATAGAGTTACTAAAGACCTGTTTTAAAGGGATACTTGAAAATAATATTTTAGATTAGATTGCATTTAGCAAATGCATGCGAAAAGGAGAAAATATTATTTTTAAAGAAGCAAGTATATAGCTAGTCTAATTTCAATTTCTGATCATTTACTACTTTTTGTATTGTAAATGAGTATAAAATGAATAAAACATTTTCCTCAGGAATTTGTTTTCTGATATATGAAAATCACCCTATACCAGTGGACAGATGAATGGTGATTCAACAATGTCCCGGTCGACATTGGATGTTTATATTTTTGCAGATAGAACATGCTCTTGGTTATGGAATCAAATTGGAGATAAAAAAAACACGATAACTCAATTTGCAGACCATAATGTATCCTTCTCTCTCTCTCTCTCTCTCTCTCTCTCTCTCTCTCTCTCTCTCTTGACCAATTCCAACTAACCACTCAAGGTAAAACTGAGTTCAAATCCGTTCAATGAAACTTCACGTTAACCTCTAGTAGGGATATAGAAAATCTCTTGTCCAAATCATGTCCCGAAAGTAAGGAGGGGCTAAAATGATTAAAGCATTATTTACCGGTTTAAAGCAATATGAGCTGCATTTTTGAAAATTCCATTTTGCTGTTAAAATATGTTATTATGATAAAGTCGTATGTAACCTTAATGATTAATTAGACTAAAATAAAGTAGGAGAAAGGCTTATATAAACAATCTATTATATAGTTTTTTTATAAGAAATCATTATTGTACAGGATGATAATTATGTAATTTTGACTCAATCAAAGCTTATAAATAGTTCTTCCATCGCACATATGATCAAATTTTTAAAGCAGTTTAATAAAGGAGCATGGATTCAGATTCAACTGATTTTTTAAAAATCAA
>NW_026929945.1:0-11022 GCF_032062105.1 Saccostrea cuccullata
AAAAAGCCGTCGGGGTTCAAAATGTTATGTACTAAGCCTATGTACAAACATGTAAGCAACCGATAATCACTTTCGACAAGAGAACCTTTTATTTGTTACTCTTTATTTCTTCAACTTACAGAGAAAAAAAAACGACCCGATTGTCGAAGTCTTTTAGTTATCTTGTACTCGAGACAATGAATCTTCCATGCCATCTTTGTTGTACTTTCGGTTTGACGAATCATCTAAATTTAAACTCTCCTTCGATCATGCATCCCGGAAAATAACTGAACATCGTATATTTATGCCTTTTATTTGGAAATTAATGTACCTTTTTTTACGGTAAGTGAAATCGACGTCAGGCATTTTTGATAGAATAAGCGTCGGGCGCGTTTGACGTAATAACGTCACAAACGAGAATAACGTCACATAACGTTATTTTACGTGGTATGGATCTTTACCTTAATAGATATTTCAGAACCAGCATAACATATTTCACTGCAAACAACAGCTTTGTGAGCAACCATCATGGAAAAATAGGCATCCAAAATTAACAGTACTGTTATAGTTCAAATGGGAAAAAACTGACCATTTTCGTCTAAAAAACCTTCCGCCACAAAGTATAGTCCCTAGCTTAATTCTACTTGAATGGAATTTAATCGCGTTTTTTTCATTGAATATAGTTTAATTTGCATTGTAGCACCAAAAAATTAGTCTCAAGTTATTTACTAGATCTTGACCTTAATCCAGAATGTTTTAATGAAAACTCATACATGTATAGAATGCATGTCGAAAGTGATTGTATGACGACTACTCAGTATTAAATAAATTAATATTTATCATCTTATGACATTTGTAATATTTCGTTTTTGCCATTGACATAAAGCAAAATAATTTTTAACTTTACCCTGGTCTGACATATAAACATTATGAGCATCATGTCCACCACAATCTGCAGAAAAAATGCCGTCTTTATTGTCGCACCTAAAGTTGCACTTTGAAGCTTCGTATGGGGACATAGAATCAAATCCAACTCTGCCTTTCAAACAGGTGCAGATATTCATCTAGAATTTAGAAAATTAAAAAAATATATACATTGACTCGATGTTGTTCTCATATTTCAATTCTTCACCTTAAAAATCATTTATTTGTTAAGAAAAAGAAAAAAATTAGCTCACCTTTACGGCAAATGTCGATGAGTTTACATGCTTGCATATTTCCTGACAAGCTCCTGCAGATTTTATTATCATCTCTTTCCTAACCCGATTGTTATGACTCAAAATGTCTGATTCTGGATAACATCCTTGATAATGATAATATCAACCATCTTTCATTAAAACAAGACTTTTTAATTAAGCAATATCTAAATATTTCGATGATAAGATTCTATAAAACACATGGAACAAGAGTATCATTTATGGGTGCATAGACAAAGATTTGAACTCAATATTTTCTCAAATTTTCTGAACAATATTACGACTGATATATTGCAATTATTTCATTTCACAAGAAAATAATTATAATAAAACTCTTTTTTTAATTCAAGGGTATTGAAACTTCGAGTTTCTGCCAGAAACTTTCTGGTCGAGTTTGATTGATACGTCCTTGCACTTTCACAAATTATTATTTTATTAGCCGGGCTTTGCTGAAAACAAATCCTGGCTATAGGCATCATGATCAATTGTCTTACTTTAGATAGAACAGTAAACAAAAAACCAAACAGCGTCAAAGCAGACTCTTCCATAAACAAAATAGTTCCATTGTGAGACGATATTCATAGAAATATTTCTAACATCCCAATCATTTGGAAAGTTAATGATATATAATTTTGCTTAAGAATTAAACTGAAAGAGAAATTAGATATTTGCGTTATTGGGATAATCGTGGTATAACAATTTCTGCACATACGCTGTTGAATGCCTACGATGTTGAATGCCTATTGTAGGCGAACTATTTTCAGTAGCACAGACTTTTCGAAATGTAAAAATTGTTGAGGTGTTTCATGTTTCATATCGTTTTCGTCAATGTTATGTTACTTAATGGTTATATTCTGTTTCGATTTTTAGCAAATTAATAGGATAGTGAATTGGAATTTTAAGAATTAGCATGCGTGAAGTCGCTTGACAATGTACATGTAGTGCTGTTTGTCTGAAACTAAAAGAATGTCCATAAAATACACATGTGCATTATTATTTTAACAATTCCAAGACCAAATTCTTCAATTATGAGAAAAAATGCTTAGTGAATGAAAAATATGCGAAAATTTCTTGGAAATATTTTTTATCAAATTTTAAAATCATAACATATCTTGGCTTCTGGACTATTACTTCTAATTACTGGTATATTGGATATTTTTTTTAAATCATAATCATACAAACTCTACCGGTTATTGATCAATAACCAAAAGGAAACAAAATTAAATATATACTACTTTCGGATCAGAAAATATACTAGAGCAATTAAAGCCCGGCTTTCAGTTCTTTCAATTCTTTGATTCTTAATACTTAAGAAAAGTGGTAATTTTGTTGTGTATCAATGAAAAATATAGAATCTATACTATAGAAAAATTGAGTAAAAATGTTTTAAAGGAAAATACGCTCACGGTATATTGTCAGTCCGTGATCAGTGGTGTCTGCAGACTTTAACGATTGGACACACACGTTGAATCATTAACATTAACAAGATGTGTTTGTGAAATACTATGCGCCCGGCGGCAACAAAGTTCGAAGAAAAGCCATTTTTTGCATAAAGGTCACAGTCAAGGTCACAAGGTCATTGGTATCATTTGAAAGAACTTGATCAGTGGAGTACGCATACCAAATACGAAGTCTTTATCTCTCTTGGTTCAAAAGTTAAGATGAATGTTCAAAACAGCTAATTTTAGCATGTATGTCACATTGAAGGTCAAAACGTATTGACCTTAGTGTCATTTGAACAATGCAAAGCATTGTTTAATTTACATTTGTTGTAAAAAATTGAATTAGTCTATTGCAAATTGTTTTTAGGTTAAAGGTTTTATATGAACTTTCCTAATAAGCCTAAAAGTGACAAAACTTAACGTTACAACGATTAACCCCGTTAAGAAGTCCCCTTTAACTAAAGTTAACAGGATTGATTGATTGATGGTGTATTGTTTAACGTCCCTCTCGAGAATTTTTCACTCATATGGAGACGTCACCGTGTGCCGGTGAAGGGCTTCAAATTTTGACCTTTACTCGGCACTCAGGGCCATTGGGCAATGAGGGATCTTTATGGGGTCAACGCCTGCCGCTGACACGGGGCCTTGGTTTTTAAGGTCTCATCCGAAGGACCCGCAACTTTCACTTCAAAGTGCCGAGCGCATGGCGATGGAATAGTTGCTGCCCATATTTTATCGACTTACGTCAGTCGCGGCCGAGATTCGAACTCACGACCTCCCTATCACGGAGCGAGCAATCTACCGACAGAGCTACCGTGAACGGTAAAGTTAATAAGAATGGAACGTATTACGTTGTATTTACACTAACCCTGTACTTTAAAAAAGTGTGAAAATTTTTCAATTTTAAACAATGAAAATTTCGTAAAATGAAAGGTCAAGTATCCATGTTATTTCAATTTCCGGGGTGTCATATATGTCTTATTTTAGTGTTTGTAGATCGGAATTCATTTGGAATGCCTGTGTAATTCACTTCTACAGACATTATTATATATCCGGTATTTCACAAATGTATTCTGAAGACAAGACTTTTTTTTGAATATCAATATTTTTTTATTTTTCAACCTTCACCTTCATGCAGAGTCTGACTTGCAAATGTTACTCCATAACCATTAGTTGCCATAAGTAGGGCATCAGTGTTTCACAAACAAATCTTTAAATTTTCAAGTATGGTAAAAAATTTATCTTTTTTGCCCTGTCCGACCGTCTGTCTATCTTTTTCTCTGTATGCTCTTAATCCAAAAAACTTTAACCTTGCCGATAGCTTCTGAAAAGTTGGGGCCATGGCTTTCATATTTCACAAGTGTTTCCTTGTTACAAAATGTTAGGGTACCATCGATATCTAAATTTGATCTTTGACCTTGAAGTTTGACAGAATTTTAAAAGACAAACAAATTGGTACCTTGCTCATTACTTTTGAACAAGTAATTGGGTTTTCATATTGCAGAAGTGTATTCTTTACAGCAATACCTTCTTTTGACTTTATTATTTACAGCAATACCTACTTTTGAGTTTTTTCTTTACAGCAATACTTTTTTTAGTTTATTCTTTACAGCAATACCTTCTTTTGAGATTATACTTTACAGCAATACCTTCTTTTGAGTTTATTTTTATCAAAAGTACCAAAAATTCTGACCTTTTTTCATGTACATGTATCTTTATTAGATTTATCTTCATTTTATTAACTTAAGTTTCGCTATATGCTGCCATAAGGGTTTCATGAATCAGTGTTTCGGAAACACATCTTGTTATTTATAGGAATAAGTCTTACATGAACTCAAGCTTTAGTAACCATAGATTTTTTTTTTGTTTTAATTGCAAATAATTTTTTGTTACTTTTTAAAAGCTCTATCTATACCAATATTTTCATCCAAAATGTAGTCTTTTATCTAGTCCAATATATATTTTCATTACTTTGTCCATTTGATAAACCTTGACCTTCACATTCTTTTTGAGCTTGAAACCAACTCAAATCTCCTTTGCCTTGTGTGAGGACACCTTATATTAAAAAAAAACATAAATAAATTAAAAAGGTAATTGATTTGTAATTGTTATGCATGTAGGTTATCATCGAACTTGCATTTAACAAAATATCATTTGACATCAACGTTCATCGGAGTTAATTTGGTTTTAACCCCCTTAGAAATTTTTTTTTCGAAATCATACGTCAGATTTGAATATTTTTGAAATTACCAACAAAAAGAATAAATTGGAATTGCCATGTACATTTATTTAAGTTCTATGTATACAAAGACTTAATTGTTAAATTATTTTTCCTTTCTATTTTTAAAAATATTAAAAGCTTAAAATTATAGATAGGCATTTTATAAAGATTTTTTTTTCATAAGGTTAAATTCTGAGCTTCTCGTTATTCTGATTTAATTGATTCTTCCTGGTAGCTGATAAATAGTAAACAAACGACAATGGAAGCTAAAAGTTTACAACGGGATTCGACCAACGCCGCTAAATAAAATTACAGGAGTAGGAGCTGATAGCTGGCACATGCTACCCTTATTCCACATCGTCTACCCGGGATTTTTTTCTACTTACAAACTGATTGTTCTCATTTATTCTAAATGTAAGGTAATAGTGAAATCTGATTGCCAAATTTTGCGGGAAAAGCAAATAAGAAAACAAATAATAAACCTAATCTATGCTGTGGGGGATTTAAGATGTTATTCATTGATTTGTTTTTTTTTACGAATACTTATAATATTTAAATGCATTGTTCTAAGTTTTAAAAAATTACCTGTAAACTGTATCAAGAAGAGCTCAATAACAGTAATTGAAACTTGTATGTTCTCCATGACTTGTAAAATTTCCTGAAAGATTAATTTTTTATTTAGTTATTAAGGTAGAACCTATGTCGGAAAAGTCTTTGTCACAGGATTTTCAAACTTTTCAAAATGATAAATTAGTACTTGATTATCAATCAGTTTAAATCTCATGAAATGTTTCCCTTTTTTAAATCTAGTACAGCCTGTGAAACTTGGTAAGGTACTGCATACTGCGACTACACATTTTTTGGGGTACTTGTCAAGAAGAAAAGATGAAAAATCACAAAAATACCTCTTCAAACATCGTCGTTTATATACTTTATTAACTAAACAATATTAAACAATATTTCTCAGGAATAATATCCTTTTTATTCAATTGATATAAAAGATAAATCCACATTAAAAAAAGGCAAATGAAGTCTTTGTTTTTTTTGTAAATTTTTCCACCCTTCATTTGTAAATATTTTTAAAAAATTTTTTGTCACAATGTTTTCAATTTTAATATGATGACGAACATACCCAAAATGTTTACAAAAAGTGATTAAAATGTATACCTTTCCCCTCTAACTAATGAGAGATAGGGTATTTGGATTAAAATTCTTGACATTTTGCACTTACATGGGATTTAATTTTTAAATGTCTGTTTGGCATTACTTTCAAATTTAAAATGTTTACCAAAATTTGGGACTTTTTATTTAAAAATATATTATATAGAAAAATTGTAATTAAACACGTACACAAGAATATGAATAAGTAACAAATTATTATCAAAAGGAATACACATCAATTCATGATAGATATTTGATAGGCACAAAAATGTAAACGATCGCACTATCCACAACACGTACATCTTTTATTTAATACATTTCATCAATATATTACACTGTTTAGTTGGTTACTGAAGATTTCTTTGGATATTTGTCTTCCTTAAAAAGGGTACATATTAAAACCATTACATTATTACAGTAAGTTGTATACATTGTAATTTCATTACACAAGTTAGTCTTGGATTTGTCAACTTAATTAAGGTCAAGATCTAGTTAATAAAAGGTGCCTTCAGGTTTCTCTAATTCCAGATTAAAGCATTAAAAATATATAACTTAATTAAGATAATTTCAGCATGATTTCGAATTGAATTCTATGTAAATGCAGTGTTTTCTACCATTTCTATTGAAGATGTAAAGTACAGGAAAAAAATGACATTAAAATTAATTATGACGTCATAATGGATCTATCACAGGCTAAACACATTCACTAGTTATGATGTCAAAGGACGTAGGTTCTACGTTAATGTGACGGTAATCATGTTGTTGACTATATAACATTTATGTTTATTTAAGAAATAAAATATAATTTTTAGAGTGTCTTGGGAATGACATAATGGTCACGTGAACAAATTCTATAACGCCCAAAGGGGCTTATAGTAGATTTGGTCACGTACCACTTTAATCCAAATGACAAAAAAAATGATATTTTTTTCTTATATTTTTTTTTTTTTTAATTTCTTTCCTTTAAAAAGAAAAATGCCCTATTTAGACTTTGTTATTGAATGCAACATAACGGATAAATACGACGTCATTTGACGTCACAGTAAGACTTTTTCCCAAAAATCTCTGAGTTTCTTTTCCCTACCTAAGAAAGTTTATTGTGACCGAGTCATGTCATCGAAAATTGAATTTTATTTTTTTAGTATTGTCATATAAGGAAAGACACTGGCAAATGTAAATATTTTCAATTATCCACTTAACTTCATATACATATTTGTTTATAAAATAACATGGTTACATTCATAGGCCGATGACATGACCCCTTATTAATAGTGTGACATTCGCTTGCAATTTCGTAGCAAACAATGCCAGGTTGTATAAATCTGCTATAAAACCCCTTCTCAATATAAGGGCTCAAACAATTGCCTCATTTTCATTTAAAAGAAATACCACTGATGTAATTTCTAAATCAACATTATAAATAGTCATATAACAATGAATAAGAATTCATATAATTATCGGTCTAAAAGGGTTTTTAAGGGTTCCAAATTCAAATATAGTAGCCTATTTGAAATGTACGTTACTGTCGCCGAGGCAAAGGTTATTCTGAATCCCCTCTGTGTAATATATAGTTTTGATTCTTAAGTAAAAATTTTCTGATAAGTTAAACCTTGTATCATATATTTTTCTTTTCATAACAATAAATACATTTTCTTTGTGATAATAAATAATTTTTATTGTGCAATGTCCCTGTCGCTTAATTTTATTTCAATCACATTAAAAGCAAACACAAAGATTATACACCTGATAGTTTTGTTCTCCTTTACTAATTGATGGGCTAAATTTGAGATTTCATAGATTAATTACTCCTACTTAGATAATGAAACATGAAATTGAACAATTTGAGCAACTTTTTAAAATATGTTTACGGAATGAAAACTTTTTAATGTAGAGATAAGAAATGTACGTTACCTATATTTTTCCATTAAGAATATATTTTAAGTAGAAAATATGAGACACTCTGAATAAGCAACCCCTTGTATCCTGTAAACTGGCAAAGACGATTTGATTAACACAATTAAAAATTTTTTTCTACATGAAAAGTTATCATTCGAAATGTACGTTACTGAAATGTACGTTACCATGAAATTCGAATTAAGTGAATCTCGCACGAATTTTCATGTATTCTATTTTCAAAAGTCGAATGTGTACACAAAGGAAAGTTTAAAAGGTTGGAGGTCGGCAAAATCCCAAAATTAATGAAAAGAAACGTTTCTGCTGAGGAAAAAAAATATATTAAGGTCAATTATATGTAAAATAATTTTGATCCTGGTATATATTTCTGAATACGAAACCTGTATGATGCATTTCTTATGATATGCAATTTTTAATAGTATAAATATTCGTGTCCAACGTATGCTTGTGGAAGAGAATTGATTTTTATATTTGAAATGTACGTTACGTATGGTAACGTACATTTACCTAACTGACATTTTTTTTAAATTTAGTCAATGAATTGCGTTTACACGAGCGAAACAAAATTATGTTCAATCCATTTGACAACTGGCCACATAAATCCATCTAAATGCACCCCCAATCCTGTAAATATTTTAGACTGTTACCACATGCTAGAAAATTTATTTCTAAGTGTTTTAAAATTCATCTTTGGCAACCTTATTGCAGTTTGTTTACTTTTAATATGCGACTTTTCGTCAATATTATAATTTAATTGTTGTTGATAATTTAAACAAGGTATGCATAGGCTTATAATTGGAAAAAAAAAGAAACAAAAAAATGAAAAAAAGAAACAAATAGGCCTAAACCCAGAACACAAGACGGTCACGTACCTTTCAAATGCTGAAAGGCACCAATACTCAGTTTTGTTTGAATCATTTTTTGGGTTATTTTTTTCAGATCTGCTGAAAAGCACGTATGTTTGTGTTTTGAAAAACGATGTTGCAACATATTAAATGAAATTGTTAACATACTGTCGATGGATATATTCGGAATAGATTTATGTTCAGTTTCCATGGCCAAACACGAGCATATGTTAGATCATAGCAAAATACGTCTGACTCTTATATTTTTTTGTCTGTACCCTTGCCACGGTGAAATAACTAGGCTACGACCGGGTCAATTTAGCGATACAGCACAAAAGAATGGTAATGAACTGAGGTGGAGGGGACTCTCCAATAATATGTGAAATGAACGTTACCGAAGTGACGTGACATTCATGTAGTTAATGACAAATAACCTCTTTGTTACATTATGATTTCTTATATTACTGCCTTCAAACGCTTCATTGAAATGAATTTCATGTCAATAATTACTTTTTTTCCAAAATTTTCTTATTATTAATTTACATATTTTACAAGCTTGAAATGTAGTTACCTATTCATATTCTGAGGCAATCGTATCTTTATAGTGGTGTTTGCGACATTTAACACAATGTGATTACATAGAAATCTTTTTTTTAATAAACTAATCAAAACAATAATTTTTTGATGAATTTTAAGCTTTTTATTAAACAGAAATATTTTGAAATGTTTACATTTCGTAGTTTTCTAAATCGGCATGGACATATGTTAAAAAAGATAGTAACTACAAAATAAATTTTTCTACATGTACATGTTAGGTTCCAGTATCTATAAAAAATGACAAGATTCCAAACTGATCGCTCTAAACAAAACAGAGAAAAATTTTAAAACATATATTAAAAAAAAATTTTTATACATCTGGATTAAAAAGTAACCATTGTCTTCTGAAAGGAAAAATCAAACCACTTCGTATGCCGAAAAAATTTTTGCTGGCAGAGTTGGTAGGATGTGCTGGTGTTAAGATGAGCTATTCCAATTGTGATTTTAATGACTACATTTTTTTTTTCATATCTTTTTGGACATTGAAGAAAGATAACGTACATTTCAACTAATTTTTGAATAAAATCACCCTCTGCTTTATCGTCTTGTCATTATTCCATGTATTATAATTTGATAAAAAAAATTGGAAACAAAATCTTAGTACTGTCTTTAAAAGGGAATTGATAGAAAAATTGTTTTCTTGAACTTCATTTTTTAAAAAATCAGAGAGGCATTTGTGCCCTTATATTGAGAATGGGGGTAAATACAGTTCCTTGTTTACTGACTTTTTTAGAAATTTAAAAGACAAATTTTTGGGGCCCCGTGAATTTATTACTAAATTTTAATATTAAAAAAAAAGGCGTATTTTTTCTTGATATGACCCAAAATGTTTTCAAAGCAATAATTTATCCTTTTAAAAATTACATGGGGTGCATGTTTTTCGCACAAATTCACATTGGAATAAAAAAAAATTGTATAGGGATCAAAAAATGCACCTGTATTCAAAAGTTGGGAAACCTTTTTGAATTCATTTCGTTAAGTCACGTAAACCATAATTCACACATAAATATTGTAGGACATAATTCACACATAATAATTGATAGAATTTTTAATATGCTCTTTGCTATTAGATTATAACAAACCCATATGTTTTTTCGTGTTTACTTGTCAAATGCAGCGGTCTTTGTATTCGTTTTTTAAAGAAGGATTTTTCAAAGGAAAAGTTTGAAGCGGGCAGCTAATTTTAAACAGTCCCTATTGATTGAAACGACGGGGAAGTCGGAGGAGGGGGGTGTATTATCAAGTTGTATGAGATTCTCAGAGATGCAGTTGGGACCCGACCAAAATTTTAGTCCTACACATTTACTGAGATTATTTTATCATAGACTTTGGGTTTATAGATTACCATTAATTCTTTTCCAAGTAAAATATCCAAAATTGAAAGAAATGTGTCAGACACGGTGTTATCTTTTATTTCAAGCTCACCCGTATATATTCATATTATATCGACATAAGAATGGAAATCACAATTATTAGTTGACAATACTTTGGAAAATTTTTAAAAGTCAGTTTAAGGCCACAGAAAGTGTTTTTCTTTTCACACATAAAATTTCCCAAAATTCTGCTTCATATGAATACAAATATAGGCCTGTTAATAACGAGGCGCATAAGTATCATGAGAATACCAATAGATTATTTGAAACCTGATCTCCCAAAAAAAGCATAGA
>NW_026929946.1:0-11041 GCF_032062105.1 Saccostrea cuccullata
ATCGGACCAAATCTGTAGGAGGAGTAGCATTTTGAAAGAATTTCACAGAAATTTCTATTTTTAGTAACCACGGCAACACCGTTTATCGAAATCAAAAACCGATGCACAGAATTATGTATCTTAGTGTAGTCTACTTGTGTGCCAAGTAATAATGAAATAGGACCAAATCTGTAGGAGGAGTAGACGTTGAAAGAATTTCACTGAAATTTCTATTTTTAGTAACCACGGCAACACCGTTCATCGAAATCAAAAACCGATGCACAGAATTATGTATTTTAGTGTAGTCTACTTGTGTGCCAAGTAATATTGAAATTGGACCAAAACTGTAGGAGGAGTAGCATTTTGAAAGAATTTCACTGAAATTTCTATTTTTAGTAACCACGGCAACACCGTTCATCGAAATCAAAAACCGATGCACAGAATTATGTATCTTGGTGTAGTCTACTTTTGTGCCAAGTTATATTGAAATCAGACCAAAACTGTAGGAGGAGTAGCATTTTGAAAAATTGTTTACAGACAGACAGACGGACGGACGGACGGACGGACGCAGGACGCATTACTATCGCATAAGCTCTTCTGGTCTCTGACCAGTAGAGCTAAAAATGATGGTACACGTTCGAAAACTCACTCTATATAAAACATCAGTTTACCTACTTAAATTTCGAAACACATCTAAAATAAAACTCTTATCTATAAAACTCGTAAGTCCTATTGTGTGTTTGCTATGCATATAGAACTGTTTGTTATTTAAAGGGCAATGTATGTGCGACTTCGTTGCTCAGTGGTAATAACGGCGGTGTTGAAGAACCCAGTTATTTGTGGCGAGTGTTTGAATCATGCAAAATTTTTTTTTACTTCAGGCTAAAGTTGAGTCCGAAATATATTACGTTTTCCAGGCTTTTTTTATGATTTTGATATTTTACATGCCAGGAAAACATGAATTTGGCGCCATTACGTAAACTGGGAAGCGCCGCCTCCAACCGGAGGCGGCGTTCTCGACTTGATTTTAGATACATGCGAATCGAATTAATTTTCAGAGTCACATGTTATCAATAGTACAATACCTTTAGTACCTACTAATATCCTTTTCATGGTTCAGTTATAAAATATGCAATCCATTGAAAACATTTTATCAGAGTGCCGAGATTTGTTTTCAGTGCGAGCATTTTAAAATCTTGCAAGTACTGGAACGAAAAATGGAGTGATATTTTCTTTTCATCGATATTGGTGAGTACTGGAGGCATTGTGCTATTGATAAATTCTGATTTCGCCATTTAGTTCGGTTCGCAAGTAGAAAAAAATGAACTCCGTTTAAAAACGGCGAAATTTCCAGTTTTCGTAATGGCGCCGGTTCTGACGATTTCCTGGCATGTAAAATATCAAAATCGTAAAAAAAGGCTAGAAAACGTCAGATATTTCGGACTAGCTGAAATTTAGATAAATACAATTTATTTTTTCACTAAAAACAATTCATAAATAAATAAAATAATGTATTTACGCTCAATAAATGTATTTCCCATAATAAACAAGATTTCAAGATATACATTTTAAATACATTCAGTTCGAGCCTACATTACACGCTTGAAGTGTTAACAATTACTGGTACACTAGCAAGATGTGGCTGTTCTTCATGCAAAAACAATTAAAAGGAAAGTTAAAGTGTACCATCTCCCAACCCCTGAAAACATCTTTGATAGGCCATGGATATCAACTACATGTGTATATGAAAAAAGTCAAATTTGTACCATGTGCAGAATAAATGTCAAGATAATTCTACCAGTAGAATTAGTATACATGTACCGCTTCCTTTTGTGCTTGTGTCTTTTATGAAAATCACATAAATGCGTATTTTGTAATACAAGAAAATGTTTCGAGGTAGTAACAAGTGAGGCCAGGACAGATGCTTTGATACATTCCCAATTACTTATACCCGTTGGATGAAAATAATGTCGAAAGCATTTACTTGTGAAACGATTAAATCGAACTGTAACGATAACCGCAAGGTGCAAAAATATAAATATTGTCATTTTGACAGTGCTATACAAAGTTTTAATGTTTAGGTAAGTCGTACGGCTATGAAATTTCTATGAAATTACTGAGCTACAAAACCCCTGTGGGCATATGACTCGCCCCCCCCCCCCCCATATGCTTTCAGTCATCAGATTTTTGTCAAGACGGAAGACCAGCAAACACCATCAGAACGCCACCAAATTCAATAGAACAGAAAAAAAGATCATACCGATCGAGTTCGAGTCATAAGCAAGGGGCGAAAGAAAACCAACTGGTACCGAAGAGTAATAGATCTGAAGTTACGAGGAGAGTTATCAAGAGGGAGTCCAAAAAGATAGAGCAAGATCAACCTGCAATTTTTAGAGACCAGACCAACAGCAACATCAGTAAGAAGCCCGAGATAGAGTCACCAAAAGAGAAGCCACAAGTCCTGGATACATCGAAATCAGACGACTGCCTCTCGCTTTATGCGGGAGAGCTATCCGACACCGAAATACAGGAAGTACAGGGTGTTTCACAATACATGTCACACATCTAAAGACAGATAAATAAATTACAACAAAAGCTACAAATACATTTTATATATCATTTTAATCAGCAGATATTCAAAATTATTTTGAGTCAGGGGTATCGAACGCGTTCCATTTCCGTTTCCATGGCAATAATGATATGCTCCAGATGTTTACCTTTTCTTGAATAACTTTAGAGACACGTGTGCCAAAGTTTCTTATCACTGCCCTGCAGGTTTCACTGGATATCTGGCGGATTTCTCGCTAAATATTGTTCTTCAGTTCCTTTATCCTTTATTAATATTGTTAGTATAAACTCTGACTTCCAAATATCCCCATAGGAAAAAAAAACAAAGGATTTAAATCGGGTGAATGTGGTGGCCATGGTTTTTTGGTTCTGTGTGAAAGATATCGGCCTGAAAATCTGTCGTCTAACCAGTCAAGCACTCTTGCAGCTGTGTGTGGAGCAGCTCTATCTTGTTGATACCAAATATTGGAGAAGTTCGGGTTGTTTTCCGTTCAAGGGCTGGTAAAAATTTACCTTCAGCAAAATTAGGTATCGCTCTCGATTCACGTTCCTTTCATCCTTTACACTACTATTCCGTTCAAACTTCTTAACTATAGACAGCACTTTGTTGCCTGGATACTGTTTCTCAACACATTCTGTACAATTTTAGGATATTTATGTTTGCAATATTAACAATTTCAGTGAAAACACCTGAAATTATAGACGTCATCAATTTCCCGATCTTTTGCAATATCATAATTAGGTCTTCCCACCTTTCTGTGGAAGAGCATATTGATATTCTTCTGTTTATTATTATTCTTTTTTTATTATTTTTCCGCCGCATGTTTTTGAGTTTCAAGATTTATCGAAAAGATTTATAGACCAAAAGAATGTACTTCGTAAATGATTTTCGCAGTCGACCCTGCGTATATGAACCTTGACGTCTCAAGGAGTTATGACCCCTTTCGCAATAAATGTTTGTTATCGCTACTTCTCCGAAACCATAAAACGTAGAGTCACAAAACCTTTGTTAATGTCTACGACTAATTTAGTAGATGCTTCAATCTGTCTTTTCGAAAGAATACGTAAACTCCTATTATGAATTATTGCCCCTGAATGTTTGCGATGTTAATGAATGTCAAGATCTTTTCTTAAACGACAAGTCGTAGAGACATGGGACCAACTGCAAAAGGTTCATTGACCCTTGACCTTGAAATTAAAGTCAAGAACCAAAGGTCAAGGTCATTTGAAAAGTAGAGAAATTGTCAATTTAAGCTTAAAATTCAAATGACCTTGACCTTTGACCTTGAAATTTGATTTTGACCTTGACCTCTGACCTTGACCCTTACTCAAAAGGTAATAAAGAAATATTCATTATCTTTATCTGATAATTAGCTTCAAGTGTTAATCTCGAGTTTAACTCTCTCTCTTTTTTTTAATTTTTTTTGATGACCTTGACCTTTGACCTTGATAAATGACCTTGACCTTTGACCCAATGCCCAAAGGTCACAATCAAGCTAAAGGTCGTGGAGTTATTTACAACAGTCACTCTAACAAATGCTTATAAAATACACCCCCCCCCCCTTGTAAAAAAAATAAAATAATAAAATCAACACCAACTTAGAGAAAATGTCTACAAGTCAAACAAAACGAAATATCGACATTAGATTCGTAATAAAAGGAAGAAGAGACCTGAAAGAAAGTGTCCTGAGAGTTTTAAGGTGAGTCTCTAAAGTACAATGAAATTCTAGTGAATATCAGCAAAATCTGCATTTTTTTTCTGACTGAAATTAAGTTACTGCTGAGCATAAAAATTGATTAAAGCTCGCATTGGCTTTTTCTGCAATTATTGTTAATATCATTCGATTCTCCTGCTCTATTACGACATTTTAATACCAAGTATTCTTGCTTTCTTAGGTGTATGGAATTTATTTTAATTTTATTTAGATTTAAATATGAATCGGCTGAAACTCGGAAATAGCGATTTTGCATATAAAATAAATTTGCACGCTCTCCGTGACACCGCCTCCTTCATGAAATGCATGTTTCAAGTTTAATTTATGCTCATAACTATGAATTCAATGCAAATAGAGATGATTATTTTATCTAACCTCTGTGTTCGCCATTTCTGTCTAAACGAAAACGCGCCTATATTTTCACAAATTGTAATCACAGTGCCGACACGGAAGATCGAATGTATCATAAGCTCTGTATGATTTACTCAATTTATTCAAACTATAAACAAACTCAAATGTTTTTTTTTTCATAGGAAATCTCCATTTTCATTATCCACCAATCGTTTCTCTCAGAACTATTCATTATTCCTCTCTATGTTCCATCACAAACAAATAAATACATGTGTTTCTGTACTATTTAAAAACGCACGTGTGTCTATTTTTGTTTAAATCCATGTGCTTTCAATTCGCCTGTCAATCTGAAGCTCCGAGTTCGAATCCGGCGGGGAGCACATTTTATTTGGATTTTTTTTTTCAACCCAAAGGACACGGGAACACTTAAAAAGGTGGAAAGACGTCTCATTGTTCTCTGAACAATTAGTTTACTAGTTTTAGGTAATTATGCTTATATAAGGTATTTACGTTTCTTTGATACTATGCCTGACATTCTGGTAACATTCGTTTACATGTTATATATATTGTGAAACACCCTGTATTTGAAGAAATCGTGGAATCAATGCCAAAGCTCGACATTGAAATAAGCTTTACACCACTGCAGAAAATTTCAGTCCCTGCAACACCTGATCCCGCCAGCAAAACATGTTCAACAACACCCAACTCATTTACTGCCATCCCTTCTTCAAGATTAGTTATTATTCTTTATTGCATATTACACCCATATGGGTCAAGCAATACAAAAAAGAAACAAAATCAATGAGAACAATGAATTATATATACAACATCCATATAGAAATTTATTCCCTAAATGTTACACCGATGTGGACCTTTTAGTTCTCAATTCTAATGATTGTTTTATAAAAGTGCAAACAGCCGGTATAACTTCAAGTTTTGGACTTAGTATATATTCAAGTTTCTGAGTAGGTGATTTGAGGTAGAATGAAGAACAATTATCTAACATAACTTTTATAAGTATATTCCTTGCTTGTATATTCAAGCTACACTGTAGAAAAAAATGTGATTCATCATCAATAGTATTACATGAAGAACATAATCTTTGTTCTCGAGGTATTTTCTTATGTCTACCAGTTTCTATCATTAGGCAGTGGTCACTTGTTCGAAATTTAGTTAGCATTTGTCTATTCCTAAAACTATTTTCAAGCGTAAGATACTCTTCCATATCGACACTGTGTTTTATTTTACTGTACAAGTATAGTTTTGAATTTTCTGTAAATTTAGATATTTTTTCCATAGTTTTCTCTTTATAATTGTCTAGTACAATTTTCTTCAACTTCTTTTTAACTGAATTTCTAATTTTGTCAAATTTTTCATCTTTTTAGCTCACCTAAGCCGAAGGCTCAAGTGAGCTTTTCTGATCACATTTTGTCCGGCGTCCGTCTGTCTGTCTGTCTGTCTGTAAACTTTTCACATTTTCGACTTCTTCTCAAGAACCGCTGGGCCAATTTCAACCAAACTTGCCACAAAGTATCCTTGGGTGAAGGGGATTCAAGTTTGTTCAAATGAAGGGCCACGCCCTTATTCAAGGGGAGATAATTGTGATTTAATGAAAATTTAGTGGTATATTTTAAAAATCTTCTTCTCAAGAACCACTGTGCCAGGAAAGATGAAACTTATGGGGAAACATCCTCAGGTAGTGTTGATTCAAGTTTGTTCAAATCATGACCCCCGGGGGTAGGGCGGGGCCAAAATGGCCGACCAAAGTTTTACATAGAAATATATAGGAAAATTCTTTAAAAATCTTCTTCTCAAGAATGACAAAGCCATAATTCATCATATTTATATGGAAACATGCTCAGGTAGTGTAGATTCAAGTTTGTTCAAATCATGACCCCTGGGGGTAGGGCGGGGCCAAAACGGCGACCAAAGTTTTACATAGAAATATATAGGAAAATTCTTTAAAAATCTTCTTCTCAAGAATGACAAAGCCATAATTCATATTTATATGGAAGCATGTTCAGATAGTGTAGATTCAAGTTTGTTCAAATCATGACCCCCGGGGGTAGAGCGGGGCCAAAATGGCCGACCAAAGTTTTACATAGAAATATATAGGAAAATTCTTTAAAAATCTTCTTCTCAAGAATGACAAAGCCATAATTCATCATATATATATGGAAGCATGCTCAGGTAGTGTAGATTCAAGTTTGTTCAAATCATGACCCCCGGGGGTAGGGCGGGGCCAAAATGGCCGACCAAAGTTTTACATAGAAATATATAGGAAAATTCTTTAAAAATCTTTTTCTCAAGAATGACAAAGCCATAATTCATCATATTTATATGGAAGCATGCTCAGGTAGTGTAGATTCAAGTTTGTTCAAATCATGACCCCCGGGGGTAGGGGGGGGGGGGCCAAAATGGCCGACCAAAGTTTTACATAGAAATATATACTAGGAAAATTCTTTAAAAATCTTCTTCTCAATCATTTTCTAAAAAATAGCAAATCCATGATTGGTCATGGGACTACTTTTGGATTTAAACTTTACAATAAAAAGCCATTTTATACTAGTCCTACCCTTGGTGCTCAGGTGAGCGATGTGGCCCATGGGCCTCTTGTTTGTTGTAGTCATTGCTATTTAAATTATTTTCTTCAAATATAGACATTGCAAGGGTATGCCAGGAGTAAAATCCTTCTTCATGCATAGATATATTAAAATTATATGATTCTTTAATCAAGGGGTTTACATTTTGAGAGTTTAGCCGTACAAAGTACATCATGACTTGAGTTTTAATAAAAGAAGAAACTGGAAGTCTGCCTAGTTCACACAAAGTTGAAATATTGCATGCTGTCTTATTGAGTCCTAGAACTGTTTTACAATATCTAGTATGTACTTTTTCATAAACTGATTTTTCTTGTAAAGCGAATGTATCACATGAACTGTTATTCTTTATAGCTCGGAGCATTGCTCTGTATGAAGGAAGATAATCATCCATAAACCATATTTCACTATTAAAGCATAAAATAGGACGAACAAGAGTGTCAAATAATTTACAAGACAAATTTAGAGGTAGTTGTATAAAGTTGTTGAAAATTTTTCTTAAGGAGAATATTACTTTTAAGCCCTTCTTAGACAGTTCTTGTATTCCTTTGTGTAAACTTCCTTTATGGTCAATTATTGTTCCCAGAAAATTATATTCTTTTACTTCTTCAAGAGGGTGATTATCATAATATAAAACAGGGGTTGGTTTATGTACTTTTTGAGAAGTTAAAACTTTTGTTTTTGTAGTATTCACAGATAATTGTCAATTTAAGCAATAATTGTGCAGTTTGTTCAGTGTATTCTGTAAACCACTATGAGTCTCTGAGAGCAGAACAAGGTCATCTGCAAAGCTTAAACTAGATACATGTGTGTGTTTAAGTATGAGTGGATCACATGACTGATCAAAAGTGTCATGTAGGTCATTTATAAAACAGTTAAATAAAGTTGGACTTAGACTGTCCCCTTGTTTTACCCCTCTATCTAGTTTAAAATAATTGGAATGACTGTTTTTGAATTTAACAGCTGATTCACATGAACTGTACATACTTTGAATAACATTAAAGAATTTTTGACCAATTTGATTGTTCATTAATTTGTATAAAAGGCCCTTATGCCAAACTGTGTCAAATGCTTTGCGCAGATCTACAAAGCATGCATATATTTTTGTCTTATTTCGAACGATATATTTCATTATTAAAGTTTTAAGAACAAAAAGACTGTCTGTTGTTCTGTGTTCTGTTCTAAATCCAAATTGCTGTTTTGCGAATAATTTATCATAATGTAGCATTAATCTTTTATTAAGTGTAGCACTAAAAAGTTTTGCCATGGAGTTCTGCAGTGAAATACCTCTATAATTATTTAGGTCATTTTTATCTCCAGATTTATAAATGAGAATAATGAATGATTTTCTCCATCCAAGATGGGTATTCTCCCAGTATTCAATATTAAGTTAAATAGTTTAACTATAGATTTACAAGTAACCACTGAGCTATGTTTTAATATTTCATTTGGAATAAGATCTGGCCCTGCACTTTTATTTGTTTTAAGCTTATGAATTAATTTCTTAACTTCATTGATAGTAAATGGTTGGTCAGTAATTAGATTTTCTTCTAAAAAAAGTTTTATACTGAGTTACGTGATCTTCAATCCTTCCCTGAAAATCTTTATTATTGTTTTTACCTAAACCTTGTGTCTTGCAATGGTTTATAACTTTATGAACATTCACTAGTATATCTGCTGTATTATTTAAGCTTTTATCTCTTTTAAAAGAATTAAGAACTTCCCAGTATTGTTTGGGGTTTGTTTCTTTCCAATTCAATTATTTATCATATAATTCTTTTTCAAAAAAATGCTTTTTTTGTTTTGCCATTTTTAGGTCACCTGAGTAAACTCAGGTGACCTATTGCTATCTGTTTTTGTCCGTCGTCGTCCGTCGTTCGTCGTACGTCGTTCGTCGTTCGTCGTCAATCGGTCGTAAACTTTTGAACATTTTCAGCTTCTTCTCTGCAACCACTGAACCAATTTCAACCAAATTTGGCACAAAGCATCTATGGGTGAAGGGGAACAAAATTTGTGAATTTCATGATCCCTGCCCCCCTGGGGCCTGGGGGTGGGGCCAAAACCACTAAAATTAATGCAATCTTCAAAAATCTTCTTCTTTACTCCTGGACATCAAGCAGTCAAACTGTTTGCATGATTGTAATCAGCATTGAGTCCTTTACCAAAATTGTGAAATTCATGGCCTTGGGGTCAGGGGTTCTTTTACTAGGGCGGGGCTAAATAAGTATATAGTGAAAATGCATTATTTCTTTGAAAATCTTCTTCTCTGCTCCTGGGTATTAAATAAACTAACTAAGTACATAGTTATGATGAGCAAGAGTGCCTCTACCAAAATTGGGAATTTTATGGCCCCAGGGTCAGGGGTTCTGGTGTCAGGGTGGGGCTCTATTGATTATATAGAGGAAATACATGAATTCTTTGAAAATCTTCTTCTTTACTCCTGGGTATTAAATAAACTAACTAAGTATATAGTTATGGTGAGGAAGAGTGCCTCTACCAAAATTGTGAATTTTATGGCCCCTGGGTCAGGGGTTCTGGTGTTAGGGCGGGGCTTGATTGATTATGTAGTGAAAATACATGAATTCATTGAAAATCTTCTTCTCTGCTCCTAGATTTTATATAATTTAACTAAGTGCATAGTTATGATGAGCAAGAGTGCCTCTACCAAAATTGTGAATTTTATGGCCCCAGGGTCAGGGGTTCTGGTTTTAGGGCGGGGCTCTATTGAGTATATAGTGAAAATACATGAATTCTTTGAAAATCTTCTTCTCTGCTCCTAGGTTTTATATAAACTATCTAAGTACATAGTTATGATGAACAAGAGTGCCTCTGCCAAAAATTCTGATTTTATGGCCCCAGGGTCAGGGATTCTGGTGTTAGGGCGGGGCTGTATTGATTATACATGTATAGTGAAAAAACATTAAATCTTTGAATATTTTCATCTTTGCTCCTAGGTTTTAAGCAGATGAATTACCTATATAGTTATGAGCAATCCCTAATCTTCAAGAATTGTAAATTTCAAGGCCCCAGGGTCAGTTGTACCATAGTGGGGGGGGGGGGCTGTACTTATGTACTGAAAATGAATTAATTGTTTGAAATGTGCTCCTTGGTATTAATCAAATATTTTTGAAAAGCAAGTATGCCTTTCCAAAAATAGTGCAATGTGTGGATCTAGGCCTAAGAGTCAAGGGTTCATGTGTGGTAGCTGCACTACTGATTATTGCTGAATATTACTGATCAGTTGAAATGCATTTTTTGTTCCCCTACCCTGCCTATGGGACAGTATGGGTATAAAGTAACCAAACTAAGGAACTGCTAAGTGTATAGTTATGATGACCAGATCGTAAATGCTATAGCATCTGGCTTAAACATGGATCAAATTCAGTCACTGGAAAGTTGTTGAATAATGCTCAGGTGACCTATAAGGCCCAGGGGCCTCTTGTTTTCATTTTTTTGCAGTGAGTAAAATAATCACATCTAATTTTCTTATAAAAGGGTTCATTTTTCATCTTAGTTCCTAACATTAGCACAGTTTTTTTCAAATCCCTAAGCTGATTGTCAAACCATGGGTTTTTTTTCTTTGCCTTTTTTTTCCGACAGTTGATGACTTTACATGATTTCATTGCCAAGTCTTGTAAAATTGAATTGAGTGCTCTGTAGCTTTATCTATACCTTGTGTATTTTGCTCATAATTTGTATTTTCATAGGATAAAATTTGTTCTAATACTTTTGGATCAGAAAGAGCATCTAATAATTTAGATTTTGAAATATTTTCCCATTTATAAGAGCATTTCAAAATATTAGACTGCAAAGCTCTTGAGGTAGAAA
>NW_026929947.1:0-10811 GCF_032062105.1 Saccostrea cuccullata
CTTTACACGTACCGTAAAACAATCTAGAGAGGGCAATTACCCATAGAAACCCATACAAAAAAAAAACAAAAAACTTGGACAATGTCATTTTATTAATATGGGAAGCGGGGTATTATTTAATGAGCTTTTTGCTGACAGTACTCTAGTTTTTCTATCTTAATTAGTATTTTATTCTATAATGTCAATTTACATAATTGGACTATATGCCCTCACAAAGAAGGTCAGGGTTACTAATATTAAGAGTTAACAATGGTTTACAATGATGAAATAATTAATAATAGGTAATATTAATTTTTGTTAACAAGAAAGTAGAATAAAAAGAAAAGATAACATATACACAAGATCGATTTATTACTTAGCATGTATACTCATACCAAAGGACCGTTCACGGTAGCTCTGTCGGTAGAGCGCTCGCTCCGTGATCGGGAGGTCGTGAGTTCGCATCTCGGCCGCGACTGACCTAAGTCGATAAAAAATGGGTAGCAACTGTTCCTTCGCTATGTGCTCGGCACTTTGAAGTGAAAGTTGCAGGTCCTACGGATGAGAACTTAAAAACCGAGGCCCCTAAACATGAAATAATACGCCTATAAACATCTCTTTGGAAACTAAATGTACAGTTGAACAGCTTCAAAGTTGAATTATGTTTTATTGGGTAATTGCCTATCACCTTACAGCAAAGTATGTAGATTTGATCAGATTCGATGGATGGTTACTAAAATTTTATCATACTATGGAGACATAAAGTATCATTATCTGATTATCAGAAATAATAGTTATCCTCGTTCTGATATACGCAACTGCGTCAAGATGCGATTTCACTGCATTTACAAAAGAGCATATAAATTACTAAAATTATCTTTTTTTAAGGACAATATATATTTGTTTTCTTAACGATTACCAAAATTAACAATTTTGACATACTTCTTGTCTTCAGTAGATTCCTTTAAGATATTCTTTAAATTTGAATACGGTTCAATATATTTTGTATCTAATTGTAAATTCTACATAATTGAATAGTAGAAGGCAGGAAACTTGAAATGTGAGAACGTTATTGTTTTGGTAAAAGAAATCAAAATTATTGATATTTCAGGGCTATCATGCAAAAGGCGGGACAATCTTTTGAAATATAGAGAAGGGCTTTAGAATGCACAATTCTATAGAAAAAAAGATTATGTTTTTTCCTTCATTTATTCAATATATCCTAACCTATTTCTAAATACAGAACATTTCTAGTTTAGTTGATTTAAAAATTCTTGTAGGCAATTTACCCAGAAAAATGTTAAAATATTCTAAAACTGGTCGAATAAAAAGAAAATAGACTTACATGTATATACTTCTATCTAGTGCAAATGATTGAATATTCTTAAGATTTGGTAGAGGACAAGCTTTTTTCATAAAAAATAATTTTTCGGAGGTGACCATTTGGCATCAGTTTGGGAAAAAATGTCCGAGATGACAGTGTGATATAGGTTCACATATAATACGTATACTACAAACAGACCCAAAATGGAATGGGGAATTGTCATTTGATCTTGATAAGATTTTTAATACAATGTTTTGATTGGATTAAAATTGAAATTAAAAGACCATATTGAAGCCAATTTATAAATTGTATCAAATTGAAACCTAGTTTGTTTTGATGTTTATTATCCTAACTAGATGTTTTCTTTTATTAAAAAGAGAAATTAGTTTCAGAACTTAAAATTTTCAAACCTCTAGTAAAATGAATACATGCAAATGTACCCAGTAGTTCTTAAGAAAGACAATTATCCCGCATAGACTCAATTTTCCATTATGATTCAAATATATGTCAAATTAGTTTAATTGAAAAACCCTATTACGTATAAAAGGAAGCTTACACCAATAATTCGTCTTTAAACGTGTTTAAGAATCAGGTCATACATGATTACCAGCATTTCGTAGAAAATAAATGGAGATAAATTGGTGATATTTCATAATAACAAATATCCACTTTTAAATGTACTAAAGCGATTCACATCTGATATGGTCTAGATGGATTTTGCCGTCATTCATTTCAATTTCCCAAGTGTAAAGATCAAGTGGTTTGTTTGTTTCATCATCCTTCTCTCACATGCAAAATTTTTCTTCAGAAACTTGTCAATTTAAACAGAGGCAGTGTTTGAATTTGGAAAAAAAAATCAGGATGGTATGACATTTTATCTTAGGTTCTATGTCACAAAGTTAACACATTTATTAATTTTGAAATATTATACGCCTTTCCTAAAACTCTGTTAGAAATTTTACTTTATTTTACTGTGTATCAGAACTAGTGTCTTAAATGAAATACTTATAAAATATTACGGAATTTATCGGGAATAGTAAAATTAGTCAAATTGAATGAAACGAATGTTTAAATAAAAAGAGAAATTGTTTGCTCATACTTATTAGCTTTATAAAAGCACATAGTGGGTGTTTCAGCAAACATGCCCCAAATTAACAATTTTAAAAAGTGTTATGAAGTCAATGCGATAGCAAAGTCTCCAAACATGTAAAAAAATGTATTCCTTTAAAACAGATCTAATTCAAAATCTCTATTTTTTTTAGTTTTTATAACATGCATATTTGATACAGTTTAAAATTTCATGTCATTTGTTATTGCCATAAGATTGGTTGTCGTGATTGCATAAAAATGAATAAAAGTTGAAAATTCTGATTCTTAGAAAAATTGTACTTCTTTTGAGAAAAAAAAATCATTTACAAGAAATATATTCTCTTTTTTCAAAGATCAAATCAAATGTATCCTTTATTGTCCATTTGAATAAAGACTTTCCTACTAGATCCTACTATCAAATACAATTGCCTTTGAAAAAAATTTGTCATTCCACAAAAATAAGCAAAAACGTTTTGGAAAACTAGAAAAAAAATACTGTCACTAATGATATGAGATGAAAATTAAATATACAACAAAAATACTGTACGTTGAAACTACAAGAAAATGAGTGAATTTGAGCACCATCTACTAATGATTAAAATATGAGCCCACCCTGCAATCCAAAAAAAAAAAAAATAAATAAATAAATTCAGGGATAATAATTCTCTGAAAAGGTTCTTCATTATATAATTAATTATTTAAATGGGAGCTATGCAAAATATTTTAAAAGCTTAGATATAATGACCTTTTTAAGGAGGTTCGATTTTGATCTATTGAGCATATTCTGCTTTGAACCTTTATTTTTTTAACATTTAATCTGAATTCTACGAATTCTCGTACAATGCAAATCAACTTTATCGAGTACAAAAATACGTTTAAACCCATTCGATAAGGATTGTCAGTTTGCACATTTTGTGTCAAAAGTTTTTTTTTTAGAAGGAAATTTCTCAATTTGAAATATATATATATATATATATATATATATATATATATATATATATATATATATATATATATATATATATATATATATATATATAAAACTGTTAAATTTAGCTTGTTATTTTCCATGCTGGTTGCACGCAGATTTGTTTCTGCAGTGAAATGTTTTATGCTGTTTCCGAAATATCGAGTTATTTTTTTTCTCATGAATCATTGTATTGTGGCTAAAATATTAATTAAATTCTGAAAGTTCAGGAAAACAATTAGCCTATTTAAGCACACAATTTACACCGTTTTAGTAATATTCAAATATTCACATCAAGTACTCCACATCTTGTCTTTTTATGATTAAATCTTGATCAATCTGCTGATATTCGGCAATCTTTAGAATTTAAATACTTTTCTTGCTTTTTGAAATTTTCAAACAAATTATATTTTGTGAGTACAGAAAGGTCAAATAATTGAAAATGCTAAGCAATGTGAAATTTTTTCTTTGTCAAGAATTTTAAGTGTCTTAGTTGCTTTTAAAATATAATCTTTTTCTACAAAAATTTAGAGAATTCAAGTTTCAATATATTAATATTGAATCACTCTGTATGATCGGCAAGCCATTTGTATTAGAAAAATAAAATAATGAATTTCAAAAAAAAAAAAGTAGCGCCTCTAAGAGATAAAAATTCAATGTACAAGAACATTACACTTTCCACATAAGATTGATTTTTTTTCTCAAAAAAAGTTCAATAAGCAATTTGATTGTTTTTGAATATTCAATCAAATTAAAATATTAATTTTCCTCAGTAAAATAATTAAAATCTCAAAATCTTTTTTCATGTCCTCCTTCTATTTGATTTTTGAAAGAAAAAAAAACCGGTGAATATAAAGAACCAGCCAATATACATGTATATTTTAGTTGTTTTGTTTTTTTTCTAAACAATTTTGATATAGTTTAACATTTTTATGCTATTTTTTATTTGTCAAAAAGATTTCAAGGGTTGCAATACATGAAATAAGTACAATGATCGAGATGACTTGAAGTGCTCAATTTCCGAAATATTTCATTCTTAATTACTAACTGGTAATCACGTGATATGTGTCAATGATTTCAAGAAAAAATGCATCATCCTGTTTTGAAGCCACTCGAAAATGTATATAAATTTCAGAATTTATTCGTACTTTTGCATTGCAGCATCCAAACTTTTAAAGGGGTAAGGCTGTTTTTTAGAGAATTAAATCACGTTTTGTCTTCAAACATGTGTAAAGAAAAAGTTAATGTAATTATTTTAAGTTTTAAAGTATTTTTAATGGTTACTGCAATTTTTGCAAACTTTTTAATTTATTGGAGCATATGTACTTTTTGGAATAACAGGTGAATTGTGTTTTCTTTAAACTTTTATTTGTAGATAAACCGAATATGCATTGGAAATTCCTTCTTGTTGTTTTGCTGATCTTCATAATAAATTAAGGTAAGAAGATATTTTCAATTTATTAAATGAAAAAAAAAACATTAATTCAAATAGTAGTTTAGACCCAGGAAACTTGAATATAAAACAATTCGTAATTTTTCATTCCTTTATTATCTTTTTTATGAACCATGTTAAAATTTTGTACATTGCCTCTTGAAATGTGCACTTTGTTGTTAACTTTAAGATATTCAGCACATTCAGTAAACATTATGCAATAAGTAATCCATCCTACTAAATTGGAAACATAAAAAAAATTAAAACACATTAACCATACCTTCATAATTTGTTTTAATTTATTTGTTAAATTTGAATTACCGGGTATTTGCACTTGACTCTGAATTTTTCTTTCCTTTTTTAAATGTTTTTTTATTTTCGTTCGCGTTAAATATTTTTGTAAATCTACAATTTTTAAATACAAATGTACCTTCCGGAAAAATATCAACAAAAATTTTAATAAATGCAAAATAAAAAAAAAAAATACTTGCATTTACCAAACTTGTGATTTTCGATTCATAAATAAAAAAAATAGTAAGTAAGAGATAATTTCTAGGAGCAAAATGAATGTAGAGGCAAAGTTGATTCAATGTTGAACACTTTTTTTCTGTCGAAGTTGAAAAATTAAACCGATACAATGATAAACATGAGACAGAAGGTGTTTGTACATGTATTATGTAACTGCAAATTTGTACGAAAATGGTCTAGTCTGAATTAAACTGTATATTCATATAATTTTTATCAAAGGTAACATATGGATACCGGTATCTTCATATCTGGTGTGTCTTGAAATACACGTAGATAGAAGTCAGAAACGAGGATTCAATTAAGTCCACAAATCAGACCTAATTTAATTTTATTTTGATTATCAATTACCGTATATACTCGCCTATAAGTCGGTTTTTAGGAGTACAATTTTTGCGCAAAACTCTTTGTGCGACTTGTAGGCGAGTCATAAAAGATTGCATTATTTTGATCGGCAGCATGGAATATTTTATTAACTGGTCCGAGGATTATCGTTGAATATAAACTCTAGTTATATTATATCATGTTTGTATTGTAAGCTAGAGGTATAAATATTTACATACTGGTATTTCAATAAATTTATTTTTATCTTAAGTGTGCATACTTATGTTTTATTGATTTAGAATTAATTATTGGCGTCATTTCTAAAACAATTGTACTTCAACCAGGTTAATACATCATTAAAACATTGATTTGAAGTTGTAAGTCGGTTCTTGCAGAAAGTAGTGCCTACTTATAAGCTGATCAATGGCAAGTCCCTTCAAAATAATCTCAAAAAGTTACAACCGAACAATAGGCGGGCCGAATAGACGAGTGTATACGGTACATTTAAAATAATCCATTACTAAAAAAGCAAACTAATTTTCTTTCTTTTTCATTGCTAAACATTAATTGAGATAATTTTTGTGACTACGATTTCTGCATTTTTCCCAAGGTGCAACACTCTTAGATAAGGATGAGAATGAAATGTTCAAGAGTCCTCTCGATAGCCAAGAGTTTAAAAGGTAAGATATGATTTATAAACAAATATTTCTTTATAATATTTATTTCTGGAATATCTATGGTTTTAATGTCCGGTTTGAATATATCAACGTAATTTAAAACACCTGGATCGGCGGCAGTCTCTGCTCATAAAACAGTTTCAATAGATAGAGTTTAATGGATTTCTGCTCAATTGTTTTTACTATCCTTCTCTTTCACTTGTTTTGATTTATAGACGAATGCTAAAGAAATTATCTAAATATTTCATTCTACAAAGAGATAGTACAAGGTTCAACTTGTTATCAGATTCCGGCAATCTTCGGATATATACCATTTTTGATTGCATTTAGAAGAAACTATGGAAAATAATTTAAGGGATTATGCATGGGTAAATTAAATCTTTGATTATGCGTACTTACTGGTAGATATAAAGAAAATCAAATTAAAAATTAAAGTTTGTTTAATGTCAACCCTAACCACCATATTTCAACTTAGGTCACATCTTAAACAATATGCAAAGATGTAGAGCATATAACTTTCATTAAAGTTTGATCTAAAACATAAAGTTTCAAAATGTGTGTTTTCAAACAATATCTTTTTTTAAATCATAAAATACTCATATTTGCAGGCAAAGAGAAAGAAGAGAAACAGAAACAGATCTCCAGATCCTCCGGAGATTGCTTCGTAACAGATTTAGAAATAGACAGAGATCACAGCAGAACTCCACTCGGTTTAGATTCTGAACATTCCCTCGTACATGTATAGAAGTTTTACATGTTTAGGCATTCAATATTAAAAAAAAAGATTGATTAATTGATGGTTTGTTGTTAATGGTCCCTCTCGAGAATTTTTCACTCATATGGAAACGCAACTACTTGACGGTGGAGAGCTGCAAATTTTGTCCTATGCTCGGTACTCAGGGCCATCGAGGAGGGTTGGATTTTTTCGTGCTAGCACCTATTGCAAAACGGGACCTCGGTATGTACGGTTTCATCCGAAGAACTCCACGTCAAACAGTGGGACTCGAGCCCGCGATGTTGTGATCAATTCTTTACTTCGTGACTCTAGAGCAGACGCTCTAACCACTGTGCCACACGGGCGACCATATAAAAAAGAAGGTGTCAACAAAGTGTATAGAGAGTTGTATGGATTCTTAACATATTAATTTCTAATGTGCTTAGAAATTAAACATATCTTAACACATCAAAACAAGTGTTTAAGTTCTTAACACAACAAAGCTGAAGCTGTAACACACAGATTTGAAGTTAATATCTTCTCAAATTTTCAGCATAATGTACGATCTATATTTTGCAAAAACATGTCATGCAAAAATATAATAAATATCTTTTTTTTTCTCATCTCGAAATTATTTCAAATTTGCATAACTGCTTTTTCACAAATATGATTTAATTTTAATACTTAATGAAATGGCAATTTGTCGTGTATTAATAATGAATATTTCAACAATAATGCAGAAATTCAGAGTAAATTTGAGAAATATTTTGAGAAAATATTAACTTCAAAACCTCTGTCTATGCACCTTTAAAAGTATAACACATCATAAGTGACATTTATAAGTGCAGAAAAAGCTATACAGACTATATACAATAGACAGTATTGTGAACATTTTCAAAATAATATGTTGTAACATTTATCGAATTAATGTGCATTAGTCCAAATTTTTTCTTCGCCCAAGCGTTGTCGTTAGAGCTTACTGTTACATATAACCGATTTAAATATTTAATCACAAAGCATCTGCATGTGTAGATATACGCTTGATTATGAACAAACTCACTGAGCTTGACATCAATTTTGCAAGTATTATATCAAAAAAGTCATTTTTTACAAATGTCAATATCAACTCCTCTCCGACAAGTCTATAAACGAACATCAAATCACTGTTTACACATCGCTCATAGTGGTTAATTAAAACAAAACTTTAGAAAAATAATTCAAATTAAGTGTTTTGAAAAAAGAATTATTAAGAAATCTGATTTTTTACATTATCGGAGATCTCAGTGAACACAGTTACAAAACAATCATCATACAATCGCATGAAAATATTTTCTCAGCAACAGGGTTTCAGGCCACAAGAAGCACATCCATTATCCGATGATTTAGATTATATGAATATCGAATTTAATCAGAAATGTTGGAGGCTATCCCATACATTTCAAGCACTATTTTAATACATGTACAGTTTATAGTTTATTAATTTAACAATCAATTATCCTATTTATGACGAAGCACAAAGAAGAACGACCAAGTCAATCAGGTCAACATTCAAAAAAAGAACAGATTCCACTTGATGTTTTAATTTAAAAAGCACTATTTAGTAACTAAATAGTGTCCGTAACTACATGGAAATTTAGTTTTACATCTGTATTAAATTTTACGACTACTGGATACTACTAACAGCAAAGAAAAAAGAAGAAACGCTATAAACAGACTTGCTTAAATTAATAAGATGGCTTGGACCTGTTCTAAACAATTATAGTGCTTAACATTGAACCTTAGCGGCAGTTGGGAGGCCTACAAGAAGAGATGATTGGTTTGTGAAACAAAGGGTTAGAATTAGTAAGGATCACCTCCTCACTTCTCAACTCTAGAGCATATAGTCTAAATACTGAGCCCCGCGGGCAACAAGGTAAAGAAAGATCCTTAATCTTAATATCCTTTAATCATTGCTAAAATAGTACTTAATTTATAAGTAATTAAGACTTTTTTCGGCATCTAATTTTCTTTTTTTTTAGTAATAAGTAGAAAGTAATTATACTAAAATATACAAATGCTTGTTCTAAATGACCTAGTGAAATTATACTACAAGATACAAATATTTTTTTTCAAAGGACCAAGTGGAAATATTCCTTAATGAAACTAACAAAATGTAGCAATTGTTTAAAAAAAGAACCATATCCTAGTAAATAGAAAAAAATATATTACGTCATCACATGCATACATGTATTACTTTATACCTCCGATATATTTCAATTGATTCGATACACAAGAGCATTCTATACGTATAAACAATTTCCAAAACGAGGTGAATCATTGACAAACAAGCTGATGAAACAAGAATTTCAGTTGGCTTGTTTAAAATCATCATGTCGTAAGTTCTGTGATCAATACAATGACTTTGTCAGCAAATACAAATAATCATTAAGTCAAATGCTGACTGATTTTTTTCCTACAAATTTTTGGTCCCATTCATAAACTGATTGACGACGGATTTTCCTGTTATTTCCAAATAATGACAAGGAGTTCACGGCAAGTGTGACCGGTCGGTAGGGGATGCTTACTCCTCCATTGCACCTGATCCAACTCCGATTTTTTGGGGGTAAGTTTTTGCTCTGTTCCTATTTTGTATTGTTAAGGATATCCGATCCTCAGCCAGGAAGGATAACTCCAAAAATTTATATTTAATTTGAAATGCATCAAAATGAAGCTTGAAAATGAATTTTTTTCATGCAACAATTTTCATTTTATTCATCTTTATAAGATTCAAGGTCTTTGGAAGTCTTAGAAAAGGTCTTATAAAGGTTTACATTTGTACCCTATAAAAGGAGAAAAAATTAATACAATTGTAGAGAAATAAGATTTTCTTGAATACAGCTTTAGATACCAATGCTTATTAGCATGATATGAAATGAGAAGTGATTTGTGCTGTCTTGCAATGATAGCATAAGCCTTTAACACTATGTATTATAGAATACATGACGGAAATAGAAGACAAAAAATACCAAATAAGTATAAAAATCATGACAATTTCTCTGAATGCCTGGATACCTATCGTTTTTTAACTTAAAATATATTTGTTGATCAATTTGCAATTAGAAAATGCATTGTTGATATTCCAATTCGCTTTGTCTACAAAAATATTGGAGATTTGACAGTTTCCCCTATATAATATGATTAACTCCAATCTTTAACTTTAAAGAAATACTGTGGACAAATTTACATAACTTTGTGGATTCAGAGATATTTTTATGAGTATTTTTGATTACTTACCTGCTAATTTTATAAACCTGAGGATCGGACTACCTTAAATGGTCTTTTTATCTTGAATACTATTTGTTATTTCCATATGATTTATTGCTTCAAAATGTACGACAAAGTCTAGAGCGGACGCATTTATTCGCATTTCCTAAAAATATGATATGTGATATTTGTTTATTTGCCATCAAAAAATTATTGATTAATGTAATTTTGTGATATATTTTGAAGAAATACAATGAGCATAGCTTAAAATAACATATTTTTGTTTGAATTTAGAGACAGTTGTGAGGATCAGCTTTGATGGTTATAACATACTACTTTTGCCACAATTAATTTCCTCATACTCCATAAAATATAGATAATAAGGCTGGGAAAGGTACAAGTATATTCTGCTTATTAAGATGTGCTACAACATTCACTTTCCTGCAGGTTTTTGTTTGTTCTAAAGAATAAAATCCAAATCAAGGTGGAATAAGAACTCTGAATGGCTTATATTTTTTTACGGATTATTGTTTCCT
>NW_026929948.1:0-10897 GCF_032062105.1 Saccostrea cuccullata
TAGCGTTTGACGAAACGTCGTTTACACTGCAAATATACTAGTATTTCGTTATTTGAATCCCGGAGGTATGCATTAGTTTTTAAATTAATGAATGTAGAATAAATATTGACTACTGTTTTTATATGTATCAGGAAAAATTACTGAAGGATTTTAGTTTTAAGTCCATATATGTACGCGTTATGCATTCCATATCACATGAAACCTAGATACGAATTCAATTTATGTTGAACTTGAATATGTTGATTTTTAATTTTATTTCTTTAATTTTATTTATAAAAAAAAATGGTGCATGTTCAATTCTCCTGTGATATAAATGGAACAATTGTAGTTTCTTTCATGTCATATAATTTCAAACGAGACAGTATGTGGCCGTGGGGATACATCGACATTTGCATAGAGGTACCCCCCCCCCCCCATGATTATTGTACGCATTCTTTCAATGTCGTTGCTTCTAAAGTTAAAATGAAAATTCCGTATTCGTCCACATTAACTTCAAAATATCAAACATTAAACTCTTCATCTATTTCAATTTATATCAAATCGCACATTGATATTTTTAAAAATCTTATAGGCTACGTTTTGTTTTGATTCGAGGAAATGCGAACCGACATTGCATTGTTGGCAGTGACAGAAAGTCAAACGATTTGCTGCAATAGCCGATATTCATAAATGCAGATAATTTCAGTACTAGTGAACAATTCTTTTCAATTCTATACTTACATTGTGTATATGAGGTCTATAGTATTCAATTCTCGGATTTATCAGGTCTTGCTGTAAATGTATTTCTGTGGAAAATCGTGAATAAAGGGAGGAAAATAAACATCTACATTTTCAGAGTTGTTCCTCTTTGATCAGTAAGGGTCTGAGAACAACATCGATTTTACAGTGTAAAAAGTTTTTTGTTTGTTTATTGTTGTTTTATTTAATTAAAGAAGAAAAACAATATCTATATCGTAAATGCACCAATTGTAATGAAGACCATTAATTAATCGGAATGTTATATAGCCATACTGAGAATTTCGGCAATGTAAAATAAAATTTTCAGAATGAAAAAAAAATGCTTCGCTTTGATCAAGTTTACAATTTATTGTATATGGAATGAAATGAAATAAACATTAAGGGATGGTATTTTATGTCTATTACTTGCTTTTTACGGAGTTTAATCGGGTTGATTAAAAAAAAACTTATTGATTGAGTATGGTACGCATAATCACAGCCAAGTCCCATATCCCATTTTTCTTTAATGATTGAAATACATCGGGATCGTTTTACTCGTCATTTTAACGCTTTATTTTTTACGTTAAATTTGACGTCACGTCAAACGTTCAATTGAAATCGCAAGAGTTATCTCCCCCAGTGTGTTGTACGTCTTTAAATACCTACATAGCTATTAATAGCTATGTAGGTAGAAATAGTCTTTGGACTGGACCTGACTAACATTTGATTTCCACCAAGAACTTTTTTGCATTCATCAGGCTCGTTATTCTGTTTTCTTTCACGATAGTTGACAAAAATACGCTCTACATCTGACACTATTTAGTTACATTCCTTGCATTCTTATTATGAAATTAGAATAGGTTATTTATTCACTCACAGAATATAAAAAAAACACCAATTATTCTTAGCACACAATGTATCCAGATCAGGATATGTATGTTACAAAACATGCTGTATGTGAATAGTGATAAGTTCTTTGTCTTGCATAATATTTCATGTAATGGGTATGTTTCTTCTGTATTTTCAGCTGCAGGTCTTCTATATAGATTTGAAAGATGTTTTTGTGGGACTGGTTTGCCGGCATTTTAAATTATCTAGGTAAGAGCAACATTTTCATTCTACTTTAATAGGAAAAATGTATCCTTTGTTATATTATTAAGAAATGTTAAAAACTAGGCTAAGCCAGTTATAAACAGAATATTGTTATAAATGTGTATATTTCTATGTATGAGGATTGCGTCAAAAATCTGGCAAGCTTCTCTTGTTGGGGTTAGACAATGCTGGAAAAACAACACTGCTGAGTGTGTTGAAAGCAGGCCATATCATCCAGCCTGTGCCTACACTACACCCAAGTAAGCTGCCGATAATATAAAGCCAGTTTGTCCTCTGTGTTGCATCATGGACACATACCTAGATTTGAAAGAACTTGTGCATTTTTATGCATCCATAAAATAGTTTCATATATTTGTTAACTAAATGGTTTGCACTGGCCAATCACCACATATGTTAATACTAATTGATTGATATACATACCAAAAGTTTTATATCATTCTGTATAATCAAATGCTAAATATGCAAGGTGGATTCATACACTTTGTACTGTATGCATTACTACAGCGTTTAGATAGCTTTGTTGGTTGGTTGGGTGACCACTGATCAGCAGAAAGGAAGTATGATCTTAATTTAGTTGATGAGGAATGTGATATAACTGAAGGAAAAAAACATTGAAAATTTAATTGAATTATCAAGAATTATTGAACAGTATTAAAATAGAGTAATAAATATACTTGAGTTGACAAGAAAATGTAAATCAATTCATTTTAAGAAAGGAAATGGTAAAATATTCACTTCGGTTACACATATTACCGTACATAAACAAGATAATCTAAAATTTAAAAAGTGCTAATTTGTAAAAAGAGAAGGGAAAAAGACAATGTGTTATAACTCTACAATATGTATTGCACTAAGCTGCAGAACAAAATGATTGGCTTTCCCAGAAATAATGTGCTCTATGTTAAATATGTGTGTTATTCATAACTTTTGTGTGAATTTGAAATATATACTTAAGGTTCATATGTATTTTCCTATACGAGTGGAGCGTGATTTGAACCCTCTAAAACTGTAAGTATGGCAAACTGCATGATATTTAAACGGCATGGCTTTATATTTTAGGATTGTATAAAAAGTCTGGTAAGCTTGTGTTCCTTGGTCTAGACAATGCTGGAAAGACAACACTGCTTCACATGTTAAAAGATGACAGGATGGCACAGCATGTCCCCACACTCCACCCAAGTAAGCATGAGCTTATATTGTTCACTTGGAAATGGTATACCTTGCTAATGTATTTTTCTGAGGCATAAAAGTGTTTCCAGCTTTAAACATCAGAGAGGATTTTAAATTTTTACTGAGTAATAATGTGTTTTTAATTGGTAAACCAGAGGTTAACTTTGGGATCTCAATGTTGATTATGATCATGTTAAAAAACTCTCAAGTCAAGAAATTACAACTACTGAACAAATGTTGACAACAAATGTGTTCATCCTTTGACTGAATTAAATGTAAACATGATGTAAAGTGGTGCAATTTCTGAGACTTTAAATTTATTTGGAAAATTGCATATTTTTTTTTACATACTTAGAAATTAATATAATTAATGTAAGACCTGTTTCTGATGCTGCCTTTATTATTGTATTTGTTAATGAAGAAATAGCATAATTCATTGTCAAACTGAGTTGTTTTAATTCCATGTTATGCATAAATTTTAGCTTCAGAAGAATTATCTATGGGAGGAATGAGGTTCACAACCTTTGACCTTGGAGGTCATCAACAAGGTAAATAAATAAATATAGGGCTCTTAAAAATAAGGTTTTCTTTAAAAATTATCAGAGCAAAACAAAACTCTGTAAAGAAGGTGGATCCTCAATATACATGATAGATTAGAGTATATGCTGTATTTGGTAAATGATTTTTTTGTGGTTTCCATGAGGAATTTAATGAAAGGATTACAAAATGTACCTTTGTATTAACAGCCAGAAGAGTGTGGAAGGAGTATTTTCCAGCAGTTGATGGTATTGTGTTCTTAGTAGATGTATGCGACAGACAGAGATTTGCTGAGGCAAAAGCAGAATTAGATGTAGGTACAGCATAACACAATAAAATAAGAGCAGTCAAGACCTATAATGTAGTATAAAAAGAAAGAGTATTAATTTTTCTCATGTTGTATTTCAGAGTTTACTGACAGATGAACAAGTGGCCAGTGCCCCTGTTCTTGTTCTAGGTAACAAAATCGACAAGGCTGGTGCTGCAAGTGAAGACGAGATTCGTCACTGGTTAGGGTTACACGGACAAACCACAGGAAAGGTAAGAATTATAGGTCTCTGATGAATCTTTGTATATAAGAGGTGAATGCTGAAGAGATTCATGATAGAGGCAATGACAACACTTAGATTTTTTTGTGATTTTAAAGCTCAACTAGATTTAAAGAATGTAATTTTTAGCTCACCTCAACGAAGTTGGGGGGAGCTTATGTGATACCGTCGGCGTCGGCGTCCCAGGTTAAGGTTAAGTTTTTTGGAGCAGTTTTCTTTTTAATTACTTCTGTGTCCTATACTGATTAGACATGCATGGAAAATGGTTTTAGTGTGTTTTATTGTACCAGACAAAGTTTCAGATGCTGCAATTTCAGCAAAGGAATTACCAGGTTAATGTTTTTGGAGCAGGTTAACATTTTTGGTGCAGTTTTTGGTGTGGGTTTCATTTCCAAGTAACTATCAGGCCTATGTTGACCAAACTTGCATGGATGATACATCTAAGGATGCATACTACCGGGATTGCTTCGGATGCTGAATCTGACCTACATTTTCCGGTTGAGTGAACAGGTTAAAGTTTTTGGTGCAGGTTTCATTTCCAAGTAACTATAAGCCCTATGTTGACCAAACTTGCATGGATGATACATCTAAGGATGCATACTACCGGGATTGCTTCGGATGCTGAATCTGACCTACATTTTCCGGTTGAGTGAACAGGTTAAAGTTTTTGGTGCAGGTTTCATTTCCAAGTAACTATAAGCCCTATGTTGACCAAACTTGCATGGATGATACATCTAAGGATGCATACTACCGGGATTGCTTCGGATGCTGAATCTGACCTACAATTTCCGGTTGAGTGAACAGGTTAAAGTTTTTGGTGCAGGTTTCATTTCCAAGTAACTATAAGTCCTATGTTGACCAAACTTGCATGGATGATACATCTAAGGATGCATACTACCGGGCTTGCTTCGGATGCTGAATCTGACCTACATTTTCCGGTTGAGTGAACAGGTTAAAGTTTTTGGTGTAGGTTTCATTTCCAAGTAACTATAAGCCCTATGTTGACCAAACTTGCATGGATGATACATCTAAGGATGCATACTACCGGGCTTGCTTCGGATGCTGAATCTGACCTACATTTTCCGGTTGAGTGAACAGGTTAAAGTTTTTGGTGCAGGTTTTATTTCCAAGTAACTATAAGCCCTATGTTGACCAAACTTGCATGGATGATACATCTAAGGATGCATACTACCGGGCTTGCTTCGGATGCTGAATCTGACCTACATTTTCCGGTTGAGTGAACAGGTTAAAGTTTTTGGTGTAGGTTTCATTTCCAAGTAACTATAAGCCCTATGTTGACCAAACTTGCATGGATGATACATCTAAGGATGCATACTACCGGGCCTGCTTCGGATGCTGAATCTGACCTACATTTTCCGGTTGAGTGAACAGGTTAAAGTTTTTGGTGCAGGTTTTATTTCCAAGTAACTATAAGCCCTATGTTGACCAAACTTGCATGGATGATACATCTAAGGATGCATACTACCGGGCTTGCTTCGGATGCTGAATCTGACCTACATTTTCCAGTTGAGTGGACAGGTTAAAGTTTTTGGTGCAGGTTTCATTTCAAAGTAACTATAAGCCCTATGTTGACCAAACTTGCATGGATGATACATCTAAGGATGCATACTACCGGACTTGCTTCGGATGCTGAATCTGACCTACATTTTCCAGTTGAGCGAACAGGTTAATGTTTTTGGTGCAGGTTTCATTTGCAAGTAACTTTAAGCCCTATGTTGACCAAACTTGCATGGATGATACATCTAAGGATGCACACTACCAGGCTTGCTTCGGATGCTGAATCTGACCTACATTTTGCAGTTGAGTGAATAGTTAAAAGTTTTTGGTGCAGGTTTCATTTCCAAGGAACTATGAGTTCTTTAATGACCAGTCTTGCATAGATGATACATCTAAGGATGCATACTTCCAGGCTTCCTTCGGAAGCTGAATCTGACCTACTTTTTGTGGATGAGTGAAAATGTTAGTTTTAATGCATGTTTCATTTCCAATAAACTATGAGCCCTATAATGAGCAAACTTGCATGGATGATACATCTAAGGATGCACACTAATGGACTTGCTTCGGATGCTGAATTGGACATACATTTTTCAGATAATAGACAAGGTAAAAGTTATGGTTGCAGGTCTATTACCAAAAACTATAGGGCTTATATAACATTGTATAAACCAAACTTTCACAAATGCTGCATCAAGAGATGAAAACTCTCAAATTTGCTTCAGATGCTGGATTTTCATTACATTTTCATGAAGAAGAAGTAGTTTAAATTTTTTATGTAGGTCTATTTTAAAGTATCAGATCAAAATTGCTTTTAAAAATATTTTCATTTTTGGAATGTATACTTTTTGTTGGTTAATTGTGTGACTTTGCCTTACTTAAAGACAACATTCGTTGAGGTGAGCTCTGTAATCTCTGATTACCTATGTTTTTAAGTATGAAAACTCTTCTTTGATTTGAGAAAAAAAAATATATATATAAATAACTAAAAATAAATTAAAAAAAAAAAAATAGTAAAATTATTATATTTATTAGAAGATAATTACTCCAATTTGGTGTCTTGTGTCAAAGGTAGGACATGTTAAAAATATTACTTGATTCTTTCTAAAATCTTTTTCTTTTAGGGAACTGTGTCCAGAAATGAGCTTCCTGGCCGTCCAATGGAGTTATTTATGTGTAGTGTTCTGAAAAGACAAGGGTATGGGGAAGGCTTCCGCTGGCTAGCTCAGTACATTAACTAAATCACATAGCACACAGCAGAGAGAAATGGTGAACATGGCAAGTCCATCAAACTTTCCACAGAGAGAGAGAGACATCAAATTTCTTATATATAAAGCTAATGAGATCGACAACTGGAAAAAAAAAAAGCCAGCTCCTACCATCAGGGAGAAGGCAGCTCATTGTGATAATCATGTCAGCAATTTTTAATGCATAGTTCGTCTTTTTTTTTAAACGTTTGCAAGACGACATCGCTTTTTCCATCTGAAGTGTTGTTATGAATTGCTTTTTCATTCAATTCCATTGATTCTGAAGGAAAGAATTGTGCAAGGTAAAAAAATTACCTTATAAAATGGGTGTATATTACAATGTATAAAAAGAAATTGAGGAACATCTGCATTTTATTTTTTTTCCCCCAATGTATTTGTTACCAGTTGTTTACTTATATAACATGCTTGACACCATGAGAAGTGTTCATCATTTTTTCACCAAATAAAATTTATCAAAGCAGACACAAGTACTAATATAAACAACAATCTTTCTAGTGTATTTTTATCAATTATTTGGCATATGTTTCTGCCCATCTGTGACAGATGGTAGAAAAAATTTCTGTATCTGCTTTGTTTTGTAACCAGTTAAAATGCAGACAATGACATCCCTACTATGTTAAATATTTTATAAATGTCCTGCTACTCTAGGAAAGCCTGGGTGTATATGTTATCAGTTTGTTGTGTTAGGAATCAATTTATTTTTGAGGATGTTTGTTGTAAAGAACTGTAAGAGTCTGTTTTTTGTAATGTTCAGCAACCCTAAAAAAAATTGTTTTCAGGACTGTGTTTTGACAGACCTTTTTTTCAATTATCTGCAGTTCTGTTGAAGATGCATGAATGTTTCTGTTTGTAAACTTGAATGTTTAGGATGAATGAGAATAAAATGTCAATATTTATACATAATTCTGTCTTGTATTTATTGAATTCACATAAATATATGTGCTTAGGGCTAAATAGTAGAATAAGCATGTTACAGTGAACATGTTGTGGGTTAATTTTGGCCCCATTGGTCACAGTAAAATTTAAAAAAAGCCTGACTTAAAGGGCCTGAAATGGTGATTTTTGAGTTTTCTTGCAACTTTTATGTTCATACATATACGATTTATTAAATTGCAATATTTTTACGACAAGTATCCTTACTCAGTGGTTTAATGACCTTTGTCTGTTCATAACAAATTTTTGGCCACAGATTTCTCAGCAACTACTAATTACAGATGCTTGAAATTTGAGTTATGTCCAAGACACGAAGTAGTTACGATATCGACACATTACTTTTTTATAGTTTCTATAATATTTCTCTATTCTCGTGTGTTTATTACATGACTTCCTGTTTTAAGACTATTTCCTTACTGTCAATATCCTCGATATCGTGCCGATATCAAATCATGATTGTTCCAAGAATTGTGGTTTCCATCCTTAATATTGTGTGTTTTACAACTTTTACTTAAACTTTTTTTTATAAATCTTTCCCTGAAGTGTCGATATCGTCGATATCGACGATATCGTTTCGATATCGAATCAAGTTTGTAAAGCCCTTGGTAAATACCTTCCCTGTTACTTTGAATGTGTTTATGTTTATTTACTTTACTTTTACGGAGATTTTATCTGCCGTCGATATCGTTCGATATCGAATCATGATTGTTAAAAGCATATTACTTTACCAACCTTCACCATAATACAAAAACTTTATTTTTACAGCACTTCTGTGTTTAATAAACTTACTTACTGTCGATATCGTCGATATCGACGATAACGTATCAATATCGAATCATGATTGTTGAAATATTTTCAAGATTTGTCACCCTAACCAAACACCTTACTCTAAATCTAATCTAAAACAATAACAACCCTAATACTGTCTTAATCATAATTTATTTTCATATTCATGCCAATTATGAATCAATTTTGATTTACTTGTGACTTTGAAAAATTATGTTATACCTCATTATGAAAATAAATTGTGCAATTAGGATCGATACGATATCGTCATGATATTGTTGATATCGACAACATCGACATAATATAGAGTCTCAAATATGGCACAAGATATTTCCAATTAATAGTGCTCATGACGATCGATATCGATACGATATCGACATAATATTGTCGATATCGTCGATATCGACATCGAATTCGTTCTTGGACATGTATGTGAAATTTCAGCACATTCTTTGCTGAGGCATGCCATATGGAGGGATTCATTTTTGTTCAAATCTGATGTTAACTACCTGTTTATCCGTGCGTCTGTCCGTACATTACAAATTTTCATAACCGTCAATGTGAACTCTGTCCAGGTTTATACAACAGATGAGGACAACTGACTGTTAATCCAGTCAAACAAATGCATCGTTTTGTTGTTGATCAAATATAAACCAAAGAAGAAAAGAGAGCAACTGACAGTCCCATTTCAAAAAGACATTTATTTAATTAAAACTATATAATAACTTCAACCAATAACATGTTGTGTTATGTAACGTGGACAAACTCCTGTCATCAAAATAGCAGCTCCTGACGTGTCACCTGAAAAGAGAATAATGATTGATTCAACTAAAGGGAAGTCCATAATGGATATTGAAAACAATCAAAAGGTTTAAGGTTCATCAATTTGCTTTCGTTTAACTTCCTAACAGAAATCTGTAAGTAAAATGCAATTTTGGTAAATCCTGCATGGCAAAATTTGACATTTTGTCTTTTAACTTTACAATTTTGTTCTATATAGAATTGCATGTAGTATTCTTTATTCCAGTGAGGGTTGTCTTTCTTGTCATATGGTCAATGGACCTTAAGGATATCCGATCCTCAGCCAGGAAGGATAACTCTTTAATTTATAATTTAATTCAAAAAGTCTTAAAATAAAGCTTGAAATTGACATTTTTTCATGCAACAATTTTCATTTTATGCCTCTACGTATGATTTAAAGTTCTTTGAAGTTTTAACAAACGGTATTAAAAAAGTTGACATTTGTACCTCATAAAACTAAGTAAAACTTGAATATTTAAAAAAATCAAAGTTCTTTTAATTTAGCCTTAGTTACCAATGTTTATAAGCATGATTTGAAATTAGAAGTTATTTACAGTGTTTTCTTTGAAAGGAAACACTTCATACACTATGCATTATGAAACAATGGAAGCAAGTAGGAGAAAGTAAAGTACCGAATAAGTATGAAAATCATGCAATTTTCTTTAAAAGCCTGGATACCTATGATTTTTATTCTTAAAATGTATTTCTTGATAAATTATCAATTAGAAAATATGCAGTAGGAAGTTCTAATTGCATTTCCTGAAAAATTATTTGAGATTTACTTATTTTCCCTATATAATATGATTAAATTCAAAGATGAAGTTAAAAGAAACACTGTGGGTAATTACATTTTAATTTGTGGATTTAGAGACATCTTTGTGAGCATTTTCAATTACTCAATGCCTGATTTTCAGAACCTGAGGATCGGATAACCTTAACACAGATCCAAAATAACAGCAAGCGTTTTTCGTTCATAAAATTAATAAATTAATGTCCAATAAAAGTTTTTTCCCCCAATCTTACCGTTTTTGCTCATTTGAGCGACGTGTTTGCAGTAGTAACACTCCGTGTAGTAGGTGTGTTTATCAGCGCCACACACATAGTCAGATACACTGTGCGAGGTACTACTTATATGTGGACAGTTGACTGTATTTGTAGCACCGCCTTCCACAGCAATGGATCCCACATGAGACATATATTTGCTACAATCAACCTAATATATGGAAGAAAAATTTTCATCAGAATATAAAAAAAATAGGTTAAAGGAGCATATCGGAAAAGTGTTTTTGAATAGTAAACAAAACTAGTGCTAATTGTAACGGGGACCGTTACAGATGTTCCCCAAACGCTCCCCAACTCCCTTTTGGTGCCATATTCCCTGTAAGAATCATTAAATAAGACAACCTCTATGCATTTGAGACTTTAACAACGTTTACCCAGAAGTGTACCAAGTTCATTCCAATTTTAGCATTACACGCGTGCGCATGTGAATGCATGTGCATAATGACC